>NW_027489200.1:0-73643 GCF_050948215.1 Halictus rubicundus | reverse complement strand
CTCGGAGATAAGAAACCATCACAGCTGCTCCGTCGAATGAAAGCTCTGGCGGGAGACCGCGTATCCGAGTTGTTGTTGCGAGTTAAGTGGTTGGATTTACTGCCAGGCAATATTCAACGTCCCTTGAGGATTTTCAAGGCGGCTGATCTTGAAGAATTGGCTATTGCTGCAGACGAACTTGTTGGAGGTTCGTCAACCAGTTGTTTTGTTTCGGCGGTGGGATCCCGTGCGCGCCCGCATTCACCAACCCATATGCCTCGAAGTTTACCCTCTTCAATTTCACCTGCTCGGCAAGACGAATTAACGTCAACTGTAGCCAACATTAACACTTCGCTGATACAGATCATTGAACAAAATCGACAGTTACTGGAAAAGGTTTCCGTCCTTTCAAGAGGGGGTTCTTACCGACACTCAGATGATCGAGCCCGCAGTCCAGCCCGTGCACGTTCCCCTGCCTCCCTCGCCTCAGGTTTCTGCTTCTATCATAGGCGTTATGGGATGGATGTCAACAAGTGCGAACAGCCGTGTTCTTTCAAACCGATAACACAAGTGATAGGCCATTCGGAAAACTAGAAGAACCGGCATTAGTACAGGCGGCTGATGCCGGCAGCAGTTTTCAAGAAAATCGTCTCCATGTTCACGATAGACAATCCGGTATGAGATTTCTTGTGGACTCTGGCTCAGTGGTATCCCTCCTGCCACGTTCAGCTGTCAAGAGATCCCTAACTCCACAGAGGCTTGTCTTATCAGCAGCAAATTCGACTTCCATTCCTACTTTCGGCCTCCAAATGATCGAGCTCAACCTGGGTCTCCGCCGGTCCATTAAATGGCCTTTCATTATTGCTGGAGTTGCATCAGCCATCATCGTTGCTGATCTTCTTGCCCATTATGGTCTTCTAGTGGATGTCAAGCGTCGACGCATCCTGGACCCTCTGACCTCTATCACGTCCACAGGGGATTTCGCGCCGGCCCATATTCATTCTGTCTCACTGGTGGAGAGCGGCAACTCACCGGGTCCCGTTCCATGTGAAATAATTTCTAAATTAATCACTGAATTCAGCGATTTAACTGTTTTCATCAGCACCGCCACGCGGATTAAGGATCCGTTGGTCCAGCACCACATCCATACAGAGGGACCCCCGGTTTTCGAGCGGCCCCGCAGACTGTCTGGGGAAAGACTTGCTGCTGCCAAGGCAGAATTCGGTCTGTTGCTCGACGGAGGCATCATTCGTCCGTCGTCAAGCCAATGGGCTAGCCCTCTGCACATGGTAAGGAAATCTTCCGGAGCTTGGCGTACCACAGGAGATTATCGCCGACTGAACGCTGTCACCATTCCCGATCGCTACCCTTTACCGATCATTGAAGACCTCCTCCAGGACTGTCACGATTGCTCAATTTTTTCAACCATCGACTTGCAGAAGGCTTACCATCAGATTCCGGTTGCGACAGAAGACATCGCCAAGATGGCTATTACCACTCCCTTTAGCTTGTTCGAGTACTTGGGTATGCCTTTTGGCCTACGGAACGCCTCGCAGACATTTCAACGCTTCATGGACTGGCTGTTCCGTTCCATGCCCTTTGTGCGTTGCTACCTGGATGATCTTTTCGTGATGTCAAGATCTATCGACGAACACACGCGTCATCTTCGACTTGTCTTCGAGGTGCTGCGAGGGGCCAAACTGACGATCAATCTGCAGAAATGTGTTTTTGCGCAACCTGAGGTCATTTATCTGGGCTACTCAATTTCCAAGGAGGGCTATCGCCCCCCTCCTGCCAAAATCAAAGCAATAGAAAATTTTCCCAAACCGGAGACCAACACACAACTCCGGCGTTTTCTTGGAATGCTGAATTATTACAGGCGTTGTATTGTGGATGCTGCTCGTATCCAGGCACCGTTAAATGACCTCCTCATTGGAACCGCCAAGTCCTCCAAAAAGCCGCTGGCATGGACACCGAGTGCGGAACAGGCAGTCCAATGGTATGGTGGAGAGGTTTCACCGATCCCTCAAGGCTGCCTTGATGTGTAGTCCTGAGACTCCTTGGCCGGATCTCCTTCCGACAGTTTTACTGGGTTTACGCAGCGCCTTCAAGGAGGACTTGCAAGCTTCACCGGCGGAGATGCTTTACGGCTGCAACCTGCGTATTCCGGGTGAATTTTTTGTTAAAGGGGTCACCCCTACAGAACCTCCTATTTTTGTATCCAGGCTCCGCGATTTGATGAGAAGGATCAAACCAGTTCCTGCGTCCAGGCACAGCAATTTACATCCTTTTCCCCATAAGGACCTTGATACTTGTTCGCACGTTTTCAAAAGGGTGGATTCTATACGGAAACCTTTGGATCCACCTTACACCGGCCCACACGAGGTAGTGAAGAGGATCAACGATAAAACTTTCGTTATTAAATTCAGAGGCACAGTTAAGACGGTTTCAACAGACTGCCTCAAGCCGGCCTTCCTGGAATCAACCGCATCACCTAACATCTCGACACCATTGACACCATCACAACATCCATCCTCACCGACCGCCACACCGTCACGAAGAGTTTCGTTCCCTTCGCCCCCTGCGAAGGTCTCTGAGGGGGGAGTGGTTGTGGCGCCTCAGCGACGCGTAGTTTCTCCCGCGTGCCGTCCTGGCGCTTCGAACACTCCGAGAAGGAGAAAACAAGTCTTGAAGCCGCGGCCGCTTTTTCTCATTGATCACTCCTGAAGACGTTTACCATTGTTTGCATTTGAGGATGCACCCTAATCGCGGCCTTCTTGCTTCCTCCTTCTCTTTTCTTGTTTAATGTTGTTTGTTTAATGTTGTCTAGGTAATTTAATAATGTTGTTTAGGTGTTCTTCCAATTCGCGTCATTACCGGGCGTCCACGCTCACGATTCTTTTTTTTGTTTTCTTATGTAACCAGGCCGGTGGAGAGACAGGCTCTCACCGTGAACCCGTCGCCGGACCATCGGGGAATCCGGGCGACCGGACTTAAGAATAAAGTATCACTGTTTTTTTTCACTTTAATTTAGCGTTCCTCATTTAGTCACCTTGTCCTCCCTCCCCAAAGAACCCTGGCCGCTGAGCCAATCCGGGGAGGGCCCGCACGCCTCGCAGCGCTTCCCGCACGAGGCGTGAACCGTTACAAGGTCATATACAATATTGTATAATATGTCATTGAAGAGGTCGTCACCCCTACTATTACATCGCGATTAGAAAAAAATGTAGTTGCATTAAAAAAGTGATGATCTTGATATCTAGAAAAAATGACCTTGAAAAAAGTTTTTTCCAAATCATTGTATTGCCCCTTCGGTTAGGTTAATATTGTCCTATAACGTTTTCTTCTATCATTAATACTAAGCAAGATGTTCAAGGTGGTCAAGTTAGCTTGGACACCCTGTATTACATTCATAGTTATACATCATTCTGTTTCTGTAATTAGTATATCTTTTTAATCAAAACATTTTATTTTCAGCCGCTTGTTCGCAGTTTATTACTGAGGAATCGCAGGGGGAAGCCGTCCCAGTAAATTATGATGAGCAGTGCAGTACTGGTAAGTTAAGAAAAATATTTTTTAGAGATAAATAAGTTCTTTTAAAAAATATAATATCTAACAAATAATCAGTAGGAGAGCAAACGGGGAATGCGTGCTGTCAGGGATGTCAAAAGCGAGACGTTGAAATGAAGACGGTAATAGAACAGAACCAATTAATAAGGGTTCTGCTGACCGAGCTGTTAGCGGAGGTACGCTCCATCAAGGAGGCCCAGTCGAACAAAGGAAGTGGGACACCGAGCAACATCTCCTTCCTCCGAAAATTCGATACATTAAAATTTCCTTAAAATTCTTCGTCGGATGTCCCATTGCCGGAAGAAATTCTGAACAATCGGGACGAATTTGAAAATGCAGTAAGCCAAATTTACAGATGTTATAAATAAATTAAAAGTAATTGACATTTCGTTTTCATTGAATTAAAAGAATGTACTATTAATAAATTTTTATTAGGTTACGGAAATGTATAAAATAGGTGGTAATACCATTGAGAGCGATTTGAAACGGCAAAGGTGACAGGTCGATCAAAGAGCAATTTTCGCGGAGTGATCTCTATAGAGAATAGCGGGAGTACAAAGGAATCTAATTCCAGTTTAAATATACGAGGCAATTAGCCACGCGGTGACTATTAGTTCGTTGTTATATAACAATTAAATAGTAACAGTGTGGTGAAGTGCCGACCCGACCAGGAAAGGGCTCGAGTGGCCAGCTAGGCGGGGAAAGAGCTTTAGCCCAGCGTTTAAAGCTGTTTAGAGGGGTAAGCGTTTTTAGAAATATTTAATAAATAGGTTAGTATATAAATAAAATTAAAAAATTAGAATACCGTAGCAGTAGGCTTATCTATAGGGTTTAGTACACGAAAATTAAGGGTTAGGATTAAAATTACACAGTTTGGATAATTTAAAACAGGTCTAAAATAGGTTAGAATAAAAATAGTTTAGTACAGGTTGTTTCAATATAGCCGGAATAGGCTATTTTAGCTGGTTTATGGGGTTTCTACAAAAATAAATAGGATTTTAGGGAAAAAGATCAGGGGAATCAAAACTATACAGGACAAGGAACAAACTTGCCTATATAAAAATTTTTCGTCTGAGGCTCCTGAAAGGGTTAATTAAAATTAAACACAGGAAAAAATCATCCGATTCCGGAAATTTTTTAGGAGGTGGTTTTGGGCACGATTTGGAACATTTTTGGTTCTACAGGACGTTACAAGTTTGGTGGCCCGACGGTTATTATTAAATAACTATTCAACCAAAATAGCTGTCGGGAAGGTCCAAACGGAATGGGAAGGTTCAGGGCCCTCCGGACCCGCCACCTAATTTTCATAAATACCGGGTGCTCCATTAAAATCAACCTCAGGTAAATACCCGAGTTGGGGCTTGAAACTCGGTGGGGGTGTTATAGACATCCAGGAGGGAAAACGCTCCCGACAATCGAAATCGATCGATTACGATTGCCGGCGGGTCGGATTTCCGATCGGACCACCGGGGGCCGAGATAACGAGGTCACCCGGTAGAAGCAGGGATATCTTTGATAGACGCAAGATATACGATCGGTGCGCCCAAGTAAGGGCTATACGCAGCAAAAGGAACTTTCCAGCTAGCTCAAATAGTAGCCGAGTAATCGAAGGCCAAACCTTTTTTGTAAGCCGGGCACCGGGTAGATAGGTAGCGACAGCTACGAGCGGATCGGAGCGCACACCAAACAAGGTAGCGAAATATAAGAGCAGGCGCGTTTAGAACAAAAATCCGCGAAAACGCGTATACGCGCCTAGGGGCTCCCCTGGGGGCTGGTAGCGAAGGATTCGAGCGGAAACCTTCGTGAACAAAGGAGTTTTTGGACCAGGATAGGGCCAGTCAGGCAAATTTCGGCAGATAAGGGTACTAGGGGTTAGGACAAGGGCCTAGGGACGCGAAGGGCATAAAAAAGAAATTTTTTATTTTTTTTTCTCAAAATTTCGAATTCCTGCTTTTTCCGAAAAGTTAGGCCGGTACTTCGCCTAGGACAAAAAAGGTATAGATTTCCGTCCCACTTCCTGAAGAAATTCATGTAAGTGAGGGGAGAAATCCTACAGGAGTATTTAAACAAGCGATTATAGTAATATAAGAGAGGAGAGAGAGAGTGAATTAAGACAAGTGCGTTAGAAAATAAGAGTGCGAATGCGAAACATTTTCTTCCTTTTTTATTTTTGTACAGTTAATCTATAAGGCGATTTTTTCTCGAGTACGAAACGTAGAGTAGATATAAGCAAACATAGAATATTACACCGATTTTGTACAAGAGATTCAAGGAGATTGAATAAATAGACGACCAATAGAAAAAAAAAGGTGGTAATACCATGTATTCCTTTGTAAAAAGGATCCTTACCACGCTATTTACGAACGACGTTGCTCTGGAATACAGCTGGATGGGGAGGAAGTGGAAAAAGCCCTTCCACTGCATGAAAATTGCGGAGCTCGTAATATGTAATTATCACCCTTAATTTGGTATTGCTATAATAACGATGATTCATATGCAAATCACTAAAAAAAGAAACTCTTATTCAAGGTGCTGCAGAAAGGGCGAAAATAAACGGCAGTCGGCGAGACACCGAAGTAGCCATTCAACTATGGTTGAAGAGGGCAGCCGACCGAAAGAATGTAATACAAAAAAAATTTTAGTTTTGTTTTAATTTTAATTTTAATATTAATTTTAATATTAATTTTAATTTTAATTTTAATATTAATTTTAATTTTAATTTTAATTTTAATTTTAATTTTAATTTTAATTTTAATTTTAATTTTAATTTTAATTTTAATTTTAATTTTAATTTTAATTTTAATTTTAATATTAATTTTAATTTTAATTTTAATTTTAATTTTAATTTTAATTTTAATTTTAATTTTAATTTTAATTTTAATTTTAATTTTAATTTTAATTTTAATTTTAATTTTAATTTTAATTTTAATTTTAATTTTAATTTTAATTTTAATTTTAATTTTAATTTTAATTTTAATTTGAATTTGAATTTGAATTTGAATTTGAATTTGAATTTGAATTTGAATTTGAATTTGAATTTGAATTTGAATTTGAATTTGAATTTGAATTTGAATTTGAATTTGAATTTTAATTTTAATTTTAATTTTAATTTTAATTTTAATTTTAATTTTAATTTTTATTTTAATTTTAATTTTAATTTTAATTTTAATTTTAATTTTAATTTTAATTTTAATTTAAGTTTAATTTTAATTTTAATTTTAATTTTAAATAGTATTATTTGTTTAAGTGTTTTTAATTTCAAGTTTAACTTTATGTAGTATTATTTGTTTGAGCTTGTTTAATTTTAATTTTAAGTTCAGGTAGTATTATTTGTTTGAGCTTGTTTAATTTTAATTTTAAGTTTCATAAATAATAAAATGAATATAGTTTGAACTCGTTTTTCTTTAAAAATTTTTTTCTCTCCCAATCCCTAATTAATCCCTATTTAATCCCTATTTAATTGTATTTTACTAAAATTTATGAACGTCTTAAAGACGTCTTTAAGACGTACAGTTTTATAACAAAGACGTTCCAGAGACGTTCACAAGACGTTCGGAAGACGTTCGTAGGACATTCAAGACGTCTTTAAGACGTCTGAATGTCCATCGACAGACGTCTTTAAGACGTCTTTAAGACGTCTCTGTGCTATCTGGGTCGGTTCTAACTTAAAACTATTTTTTAGATATAATAAGATAAGGAACACTCCGCTTTCTCCGACGCGATAAGATAAGAACACCCGGTTCTATCTTAAAACTATTTTTTAGACACAATAATATAAGAACACCCCGCTTTCTCCGACGCGATAAGATATGAACGCCCGGTATTTATAAATTGCCAATAACACTGTCCAACACCAAAAAAATTTTGCAATACCTGTTGGGTGATTCTTATACACTTTGTCATCCTAAAACCGAATCTGAAAGTAGAATTGCTCCATCACGCAACGTTTTCGAAAAATTTTGGTTTTTGTAAAAATGCCCGATTTTGATACGAAACGACGTGTTACGCAAAAACTAAACACGCGAGAAAGTTCAAATTTGAGTCAAGAGATAGAGGGGACACTCCTCTACATATTCATATAGTCAATTATATATTTATGTACTTCCTAATAGTTGTAAATGGTTGTTAAAGTTTGAAAATGTGCCGACGCGGGTACTTTGTACGCTCTATTTTTGTATTTATGTGAAAAATCCTTTATCTAGCAGGAATTTACTATACAGGAATGCATTCTACAGACATTTCTGGTAAAGAAACCATTCACGAAAAGTATTTGGTTCCCTTAATGTACGAGAAGGATCAGAAAATGTTAATTGACAGCGTGTGCGCGACGCGTTCGCGCCAGACGGCCATTGCAGCCTTTTCGCGACTCGCCAGGGCCGTCGCCATGCGTAGTCGACGTTGGTACCACTCAAGTATGTCTTTGCTTACTATGCTTAATTAAATACATTTTTTTTTTGTCTTTTTGGGTGCCAATCATTACAAAAGATTATAAAAATACGAGTTATATTCACATTTCATTGTGGAAATGCTTAATAAAGAAAATTTAATACAAAAACTTACCTATTTCTGATGTAAACAAATTAAAAATGTTGCCGCCTTGCTTGACGTTTGTTCCTGGTATCCCGATTTTCAATAATAAGTGTCCAGCAGTAATCAGCAAGCATCCGCACATAAGTCTTTTCCTTTGTAACGTTTTTCCATTGTTGAAATATCTTGATGAAAGATTAATGCTGGAATTGTATTCCTTGTTTTGATTTTAAAATAATTTCGTCATGAATATAACAAAAACAGTCCGGCTGATTTATACACTTCCGCGAGATTTTATCGATTTAATATAGAGCGATATATGTCTTAATTATGTACTTCGATCAATAAAATCGAAAAAAATAGTCCCATTTACATAGTGTTTGGACTTATTTTAATCGGAAGAATCTTGAATGTCCATTGGTATTACAATTACAAAAATAAGACAACAATTACTGAAAATAAAATTTTCCAGTCACCGCATTGCTGCGGTCAATTTTCTTTATTAAGCATTTCCACAATGAAATGTGAATATAACTCGTATTTTTATAATCTTTTGTAATGATTGGCACCCAAAAAGACAAAAAAAAAATGTATTTAATTAAGCATAGTAAGCAAAGACATACTTGAGTGGTACCAACGTCGACTACGCATAGCGACGGCCCTGGCGAGTCGCGAAAAGGCTGCAATGGCCGTCTGGCGCGAACGCGTCGCGCACACGCTGTCAATTAACATTTTCTGATCCTTCTCGTACATTAAGGGAACCAAATACTTTTCGTGAATGGTTTCTTTACCAGAAATGTCTGTAGAATGCATTCCTGTATAGTAAATTCCTGCTAGATAAAGGATTTTTCACATAAATACAAAAATAGAGCGTACAAAGTACCCGCGTCGGCACATTTTCAAACTTTAACAACCATTTACAACTATTAGGAAGTACATAAATATATAATTGACTATATGAATATGTAGAGGAGTGTCCCCTCTATCTCTTGACTCAAATTTGAACTTTCTCGCGTGTTTAGTTTTTGCGTAACACGTCGTTTCGTATCAAAATCGGGCATTTTTACAAAAACCAAAATTTTTCGAAAACGTTGCGTGATGGAGCAATTCTACTTTCAGATTCGGTTTTAAGATGACAAAGTGTATAAGAATCACCCAACAGGTATTGCAAAACTCGAAAAAAGTTTAATTTTGTTGGACAGTGTAATGCGCGATTCTCCATCCGCTTACATTGTATGCCGTTTGGCAGTCGCTGGGTCTTCGACGTTCGGCGCTCGTCGGTCCTCGTCGGGCACCGCACAGTGGGCAATTTGGACAAAATCGGATTCAAAATCAAGGAACTTTCGATAGGAATGAGGTAGAGCGATGAAATTTTTTTTAAATGAAAGCTGAAACTTTGTAGAATATGGGAAAAATAGGGAGATTATTACCATCCAATCATTTCAACGAAAAAATGACTTCATTAGTTTTTGTCACAAAAATCTATTTTTTACAAAATCCTGAGATTGAAGACAAATTTTGAGACCAGATTTGAAATCAGCGTGAAAAAATCTATGGGAAATGATGTATAGCATGTTAAAAAGAAATTTTTTCCGCGCGTGGTATTGGAAAAACCATAATTTTCTTGAAATTGTGCAAGTTTAACGAATTTCCTCAAGGTTAAAAAACGTTCGTACCATAATCTCCCTATTTTTCCCATATTCTACAAAGTTTCAGCTTTAATTTAAAAAAAGTTTCATCGCTCTACCTCATTTCTATCGAAAGTTCTTTGATTTTGAATCCGATTTCGTTCAAATTGCCCACTGTGCGGCGGCCTGCATGGAGAAAAATTGTTCAAAATCTTCATCCCGACAACATATTCAAAGAGCTTCGAAGTCGATGTCGTGTGACTTCTTATGCAGAATTACCGATAGATATGTATTCATAGAATTACTCAATAACATATTTTCCCTTCTGTTATATGACTTCTTACTGTATTTCTAAATACCTTTGCTATTTTTCAATTTCAATTTGAAAACCCTACGAACTTTCATCCCTACCCAATATCATGTGATAATGATATTTTATAGTGTATTGTGTTTTTGTTTGTAATGTAGATGGAACAGATTCCCACCGACACAGCGGCAGTGGTGCCAGCACCGGCGGGGGTGGTGCCAGCACCACCGACGGCTCCAGCAACGCTGTCACTACCGGCGGCAGTGACGGCGGCCGTCGCCCGCCTTACGATTGGGAGGCCAATCGCAAATGTAGTGAGTAGACGGTATATTTTATCATTCGTAAAGATTTATTATTTATTTCTAAAACGTTACATTTAATTTCCAACAGAAAATTGAAAACGGCCGCGGCGGCGTTACCAACCCATCCGCTGCCTCGGCATCAACGCCCCCCCCCCCCCCCTCCACCAAGCCCCGTCATCCAAATGACGGAAGAAATGCTTGTGAGTTAGAAAAACATAAAAATATGTTATATATATGTTAAATATAAATCTTGTATATAAATGTTGTGTACATGTTTCAGTCAAAGCTTATGAAAAACATCAGAAGAAATTCCTATCGAAGAGGGGGCCGGCGCGGTGGCCGCGGCTGGCGAGGCGGCTACAGGGGGCGCGGGGGGCGTGGCGGCAGCGGGGGCGTGGCAAAAAACATATTACAATAAATATGTAAAAAAAATATATTCTATTATGTTTTTTTATTTTCCTAACTTTTCCTTTTTCATATCATCCTCAAAATATGCATCCATTTTTTCCCCATTTTTTCTCCTCGCCGTTATCGAGGAATGATTCGCGGCATCCCGGACCCTTGCTATTCTCATCGGTACACGTGCACGCCGACCTGGCGGTGTGTGAGTGTGCCGAGGCACGGCTGTTCGAACGAAGCTACGGCAGGCATAGGGATTGCAATACCGGACCAAAAATGCAATACCGGTATTCGGTATTTTTTTAAACGTTGTACCGGTATACCGGTATTAATACCGGTACTAGGAATTTTCATGAAGGTACAAAAACTCAGTTGTTTAATAGGAAAAAAAAAATAACTAATTTATTGATTCGATATTTTTGAAATGTGATTGTAAAAAACATAATGCATCTATTGAACTGTCATTAAGCCTTGAACGTATTTTTCTGCACAAATTACCTGCAGTTGAAAATGCTCTTTCCGCATCCACGCTGGTTGGTGGTACTGTTAATAATGAGCGATATACTTGCTCTAAATATTTGCCTCGATGTCCTTCATCCTCTAACAACTCGGTCTCTCGTCTGATGGTTTTGGATAAATCTATTTTTTGTATTATTTTTGTATTATTGTTCGTAGCAATTTTTTTATCTATAGCTAATTGTAATTTCTTCTCGAGAGATAATTCTTTTTCGATATCAACATCAACATCATCTTCAACGAATTCTTCTGGATAGGTTTGTGTTTGGTTTTCATAAATGTTTTTGTGGAAATTGACGACGAACTTAATTAAATTTGACCTTGTTAGTTTCTTTTCTTCCTTTCCGTTTTCTTTTTTAAAGTCGTTATAATTATGTAAATACCTTAAAATATTTTCTAGGTCACTATGCCTTTCCTGTATACGAATTTTCAATGCACTGTATAATTCCTCAGACAGTGGCGTGTCCTGATCTTTAAGTGATTGCAACATAAAATTTATTGCTGCATTCGCTGTTAATAAGTTGGAATCCTTCCGACATAATGCTTCCACAGTCAGTTTTATTGGATGCAGAGCTGATACAGTTTTTGATATTAAATCGAATTCATTATCGGGAAAATTAATTTGTAAATTTAAGTCAATTAATGCTTTCTGAATTGGATTTTTTAATTTCAAAAATCGTTCCATCATCAATAACAAACTGTTCCAGCGTGTTTTAGAATCTAATATTAGCATAAGTTCTTTTTTTATTTCAGTAAGTACATATTTTTGTAAAACAGCACTTTTAGTAGGGGAACGTTTAAATATTTTAACAACTTTTCGAATTTTCTTAATTATGGGAAGCAATTCTTGGTAGGTTAATATTTCGTCCTCGTTACTATTATCTTCGTCATATTCAAATGAGGTACTTTCAACAATTGTAGTACTATTTTCTTCATTGTCACTCTCTTCGAAATCAGAATCAGAAGTTTCTAAATCCAGAGTATTTTGCTTCTTCTGCTCTTGATTTTGTTGATATAGCACACTGATTACTCCAAGTTGAATTCCATGAGCATAGCACAATTGCTGATTTGCATCAATCAACTTCCCAACTTTTTTCATCACCGTTGCTCCATCAGTAGTTATGCAGACAATATCTTCTTTTAGAGATAATCCATGTTCCTCCAATTTGCAGTTGACTACTTCTACACATTTTGTAGCTGGCATACTTCCTGAGACATGTGTGAGTCCTATATTCCAAATTTTCTTTTCTGAATGAATATTTATATTTAAATAACGTCTATTTCGTACACTTGTCCATTCATCAAATGTGAGACTAAATTTTGTACCATTTAATTTTAATTCTGTTAATTCTTTTTTCAGAGAATTGCGAACACTGTTACTATAGTTTATAACAGTTCTTCTTATAGTATTAATAGATCTTGGAATATTTTTGAAACCTCTTGCAATCAGTGACTTTCTCAATTCAATTGAAGTACAAAACACTCTGAACGGCAAACCATCTAATGCTGTCATTCTAGACAGAACTTCATCGAAACAGTCGGTTTTTCTATTGAAAAAATCTGTAATTTGCGATGTCTTTGGTTTCGTAATATCATTTTTAGGTGAGTTAGAATTTGTCTCGGATTCTTTTCTTTTCAATAAATTAATATTATGTAGTGTTTTTAAATGTGTATGTAGTCCGCTTGTACTTCCTCCAAAAACTTTAATTATCCTCGAACATGTTTTGCATCTCGCCAGCATACTTTTTTCATCATATAAATAGTAAAACCAAGCCGAAGTATTATCGGCAGATTTTCTATGTTCTTTGAAGTCATTCGTATTATTCATTACGGATAAATGAAACTAAAAACATATACATACGTTACACGTGTAAATATTTTGAACAATGAAGCATAATATATAATGTGTCCTTACCTATGAAAAAGAAACTCACCAATTTAAAAAATATCTAAATGTATAATATAAATATTTAAAACACTGCGCACAATTTCACTAGGACAAACGGAAGAGACAATTCGTTCGCAGTCGAGCGACAACTGAACTGTGTTCATCGAGATACGCGCCTTTACAGGCAGAAAAATGCCTCAAACGTTGTCGTTCATCGCCACAATGTTGCAAAGAATACAGCGGCATCGATACCACGCCGAAAAGAGCGCAGCGGCATCGGTACCACACCGAAAAGAGCGCAGTGGCTTCAGCAGTCACCGCGGCAATGTGCTTTGATCGGCAAGCACAGATACACACATCATGAGCGGCGAACGTATTTCAAATAAGAGCAAATGCCCCAAAAAAATATTTATTATTTATAGCTAATACCGAAAATACCGGTATTTTAGCTTAGCAAATACCGGTTTCACGAAATTGCAAAATAGCACGAAATACCGGTATTCGGTATACCGGTATACCGGCATTGCAATCCCTACGCAGGCATCATTCGACCGAATAATGCAAAATGTTGCTCAAAAATGCAAGAGTAGGACCTGTTTGATGGCGAGCGCTCTAGATTTATCTTTTATCTAGCGCTTTTGACTACTGATGAGCCCCATCTCTGCATTATCGAGGAATGATTCGCGGCATCCCGGACCCTTGCTATTCTCGTAGGTACACGTACGCGCCGACCTGGCGGTGTGTGAGTGTGCCGAGGCACAGCTGTTCGAACGAAGCTACGGCAGGCACCATGCGACCGAATAATGCAAAATGTTGCTCGAAAATGCAAGAGTCGGACCTGTTTGAGCACGGAATTAAAGGCCAATGGTCTTCCACCTCCAATTTCGTTGCGCACCTGAAAAGGAAGCACCCTGAGGAATATATGGAATATACAGAGGAGGTGGCAGGAATCAAACGGAGAAATATTGACACCAATGCTGCAAGGATTCAAGAAAGATTCGAAATGGTCGTGGCGCGACTCGTCATCGATGCGATGATTCCCCTCCGAGTCGATGAGAATGTGCATTTTAGGCGCATATTCGAAAATCTCAACGTGACTAATAAAGTCAAAAATATCAGTCGACGGACAGTAGGCCGCCGCATCGATAGACTATATGTACTAGTAAAGGACAGAGTAAAAGCAGATCTATCAGCTACACAATTCACATGCACAACTGCGGATATTTGGAGTAGCAAACACCGTAGTTTTCTGGGCGTAACTGCCCATTGGATCACCGAAAGCTATGAGAGAAGATCTGCAGCTTTAGGCTGTCGGCAATTCTGCGGGATTCATTCCTATGATAGATTGAAAAGCTTGCTGCATGTTATACATTGCGAGTATAATCTGGACGCAGAAAAAATTGTCGCAACTGTCACCGACAACGCCAGCAATTTTGTTAAAGCCTTTGCCACATTTGGTATACAACTAAATTGTATTGCGTCACAGGACAATGATACTCTTCTTCACGGTGAAGCCGAAGAAGAAGAAGAAGAAGACACAGAAATAGAAATGGAAGATGAAGAAGAAGAAGTAGAAAAAGAGGTAGAAGAAGAACAAGAACTAATTCTTGAAAATGCACTACCTCGGCACATTCGGTGTGCTGTGCACAAGTTGCACATGTGCGTCACAAGCGACCTGGCGCAAACAATAAAAAGTACCGAACAAGTGGCACTATTGCACACAGAGGTCATGCAAATGTGCAATCTCTTATGGAAAAGTTGCAATCGACCGAAGTCGTCAGAAATATTTAAGAATGTAACGGCCCAGATAGCACGCGACGTCTTAAAGACGTCTGTTTTACGTCCATTTTACGTCTGAAAGTCTTACGTCTGGAAAAGGCGTCTTTAAGGCGTCTTATTTCAGACGTAAAAACGACGTCCCGAAAAAGACGTCTTTAAGACGTCTCGTTTCAGACGTAAAAACGACGTCCCGAAAAAGACGTCTTTAAGACGTCTCGTTTCAGACGTAAAAACGACGTCTTATTTCAGACGTAAAAACGACGTCTTATTTCAGACGTAAAAACGACGTCTTATTTCAGATGTCTTTAAGACGTCTTTTTGGAGTCGTCATTTTTACGTCTAAAATAAAACGTCTTTTTCGAGACGTTTCATTTCAGAGGTCTTATTAAAAATCTTTAAGACATCGATGTCTTTTTCAAGACTAAATATTTCGGTTCTTCATAACTGTTTTAAACAGAACCGATCAATATAAGAGTTGGAAACTGTTATTCTCAGTACTATTTTGCTCCCTGATACAAATATAATGGGTAATCTTCCATTACCACCCATTGAGGTGTTACCCCCTGGCACGTTGCTGTTTTTTTTTTTATGTGGGTAGTTCGCCGGTAGCCCTATCGTCCCACAATTTGACTGGCTTTATACATGTATATATAGCACAACTGCAATATAATGTTACAATTGGCTAGGACAGATTTAATTGTAGTAAGTGTATATATGTACAGTAAGTTACACTTCACCGATTTCGATGATTGTTAAATGTTATGTATAAAGGTCAGTTTTAGAGATATTTGCGAAAAACTTTATTACTGTATATATACTACTGCAAGAAATCCTGGTCAGCGACGTCGTCGTTGGAAAAATGCGGTAACATATACGGAAAAAATGCGGTAACATGCATAGTGTATAGGCACACAAAAATTGTTCAAAATATTGAGTTACAATATATTTATATAAATTGTTTTCAAAATCGGTAAGGAGCATCCTTATTCATGCAACAACTGCCATATACAGGGTGGCCCACATAACTCTGAACAACTCAATATCTCGAAAACTATGCCATCGATTTTAAAGTTCTTAGTCTTAAATTGCATGGAACTGAAGGGCCTTTCTGACTACATAAACGTGAAGTGGCCTCCCTTCCCTTTTAACGAGGGAGGGGAGGTACATTTATAATTTTAAATGGAACCCCCTATAAAATGTTACATATTTAGATTCTACAGGAAAAAACAAGTCAATTTTGTCGGAAACATTTTTTTGTCAGATACTTCCATGATGAGATATAACAGTTTGAAGTTTCGAGTTGTAGGTACTTGAAGCGCTCGGAAATAGCGTTATGGAATTATACGCGCTCGAGTCCTTTAATTCGATGTGGCGGCCTGTGCAACGAGCACACCGACGAACCACCAGATACATAGTATGCGCGGCGGCGACCATCCTCGGGAAACGAAACACGCGAAGATCGGTTCCGAGGTCGATCGTCGTTTGTAAAATAATCGAATGGCGAGACAAAAGTTCGGACAAACGAATGCAAACGACGAACATTCGCTCGCGTACGCTGGAACAGGACGGTCGACGATCCGTACAAATAACGAACCATACATATCAACGAGCCTCATTTAGTCTCATTTATTTCACCCGAGATCCACATAGACAAGTAAGTATTTTTATTGCTATTATTTGTTACTATTAGTGTTTTCTCTTACGCTTTTTCGCTATATATTTTTTTTTATATAATCCTGTGAACTACAATACAGTGAAATCTCGTTGTATGTACCGCCGTTATTTTTACCTACACGAATACGAAATCGGACAATGTTGTGGCCGCAACGGCTCTCGAGCTTCTTCGTTGGAAACGTAAAGTTGGCACTGTTATACAACGAGATTTCACTGTATCCAGTCATGCTACACAAATTTTGACTGTATTTTCCAATTCTAGGCAACTACAGAATGGAGATGAAAACGTGGACAGTGGTACAATTTATAGAGGATGGCAGCGTAGAGGCTGTTCCGTCCAGGTGGTTAGAGGGCGAGAATTGTTATTGGCCACCGTACCAAAGGGCACGTTTAATCACAGCCCTTAAAAAAATGGAGGCCAGTAGCAAGATTTAGGTTTAAGTGAGGGGAAGGGTATGAATTTGTAACCCTGAGGGGATCAAATAAACTAATTGATTGATATTAAGTTTATGTTGTATTATTCGTTTAATTTGTTTAATGTTAATTTTAAGTTTATCTTTAAATAGTATTATTTGTTTAAGTGTGTTTAATTTTAAGTTTAACTTTATGTAGTATTATTTGTTTGAGCTTGATAATAAAATGAATATACTTTGAACTCGTTTTTCTTTAAAAATTTTTCTCTCCCAATCCCTAATTAATCCCAATTTAATCCCTCTTTAATTGCATTTTACTAAAATTTATGAACGTCTTAAAGACCTCTGTTTCGAGACGTCTTAAAGACGTCTGACAGACGTTTTAAAGACGTCTAACAGACGTTTTAAAGGCGTCTAACAGACGTCTTAAAGGCGTCTGACAGACGTTTTAAAGACGTCTTAAAGACGTCTAACAGACGTTTTAAAGGCGTCTAACAGACGTCTTAAAGACGTCTAACAGACGTTTTAAAGACGTCTTTAAGACGTACAGTTTTATAACAAAGACGTTCCAGAGACGTTCACAAGACGTTCGGAAGACGTTCGTAGGACATTCAAGACGTCTTTAAGACGTCTGAATGTCCATCGACAGACGTCTTTAAGACGTCTTTAAGACGTCTCTGTGCTATCTGGGGGGCTACATTCTGAAAAGGCCGGGGGACACCCGATGGAACTCCCTGTACGATGTTCTACAACGGATTGTAGAGTTAAGGCCAAAAATGGTCGAAATTGGCAAAGCTTTATGGATAAAAAAAATATTAACAGAAACTGATATTGTATACATCGAAGAGCATTTGAAATGCACTGCACCTATTGCACAAGCAATCGACATATTGCAAGGTGATACAAATATATTCTATGGAACGCTTGTGCCTTGCTTATTCTCCTTGCGAAGGAAACTACGCACCTTTTAAATTCCAACGAATGGAGATTTAGCGAGGTAATTAGTGCGTCACTACAAAGGAGTGTGGAAAAACGATTTAACCTGTCACGTCGGACGACCGACGTGTTGTTGATGACGTCACCCGCGACGCATCATAGGTTAAGGTAGAAGATAAGTTAATTATAAGTTATTATAATCGCGTCATCCGTAGACATTCCCATCATTTCCATCCGCGAGCGCGCCAAGACGCTTGGCAGTACGTCACCGGGTGCTAGCTATCCCCACCGCGATACCCGGTTGCCTCACGCTTCGCCCTTGATCGGTAGCTCGGAAGCTCGCTCTTGATCCCCCTTCAGTCGCGCTCACATCTAGCAATTCCATTCCAAAGCGTTACTATATCAAGCGTCTTCTAGTTCCTACTATTTCCATATTCTATTCTATTTCTTATATCGTTAACCAGTATTACGCGTATCAATTATATCTTTAGTTTACTTATATCTTTGTATTATCCTTTCACGTATTAAACAAGTATTATTATTAAACTCAATGTTCATTATTCCTATTCCGGTTCTACGCGAAGTGAAGTGCATCGCGACATAATAATCAAAACATCATCAATAAGTTCCCTGATTGCGTGTCTGAGCCCACCAGGCTGTCTCGGCGTAAAAACGGAATTTCTCGCGAAATAAGACTGAATCTTTCCCTTAGCGTGTGTCTGAGCCCACCAGGCAGTCTCGGCACGATAACGGAAGATTCCCGAATGATTATACAGTGCATCGTAAATTCGTGATTGTATTCTGAAGGCTTTTCATGCCGCGCCGCGCCGGACGCAAATATCAATTAAAGCGTTTAGCTCGCGCGAGTACGAAACGGACGTGAACTCGTATCGATTCAGCCCGTACGTCGGTGTACACTCAATTCCGCGTATCGTCCGCGAAACCGCGTTCCACGCGAGAATAATAATTGTTCCCGGACCATCACCGAACGAGCCGCAGCAGAGACGAGAGGAAGCTGCAACCCCTTCTTGGATGACAGAGCCTGCAGCTAAACGACCGTACGAGCTCGTCCCACTAACCCTTTCGCGGATAAACCACGACGTCTCCCGAATACCTGCCCGCGACCCGAGGAAGCGGCTCTACGCGAGGGTCAGCGCAGACGTCAACAAGGTCATAAAACCGACTCACGCAAGGGTCCGCGTTGAGGACAACAATAGGGCAGCGAAGCAGCGCGGGTAAGTGCCGAGTTTAGCAATCGTCGCGATTCCCGAGTCAGATTACGGACGAACGTGCCGATTGGACCGAAAGTTAGGAAAATAACGTCTAGATCCGCGGTAAGGTCTCGCGATAGTTTTTAAAAACGCAAACGTGACCCGCGGGACGTAACAAACGTTTTCGTCGAAAGAATCTGAACATGCAGCAATAGCCGCCATGAGTCACCCCAACTTCAAGGATCGGTGGTTGTCATGTGTAGACCGTACACAAGTAGAATGGGTAACAAACAAAGTTAGCGAAGACTGCAATCATGGAAGAAATGCGGAACGAAAATTTAGAAATTGCAGCAGATGTAAATTCATCAGAATCGCCGGATGATTTTTTTGATTTTGGGGACAGCACTGACACAGGACAAGAAGACATGGATTATAATGTGAAAGCTGCTTTAGAGGTTGGTTAATTTCCTACACCTTAATATATTAATGGTTTCAAGCAGAGTTGAGCAAAATATTTATTTAAATAAAAATTTCAAATTACGAATAAAAAATTCAAAAATTTTTATTCGTTATTCGAAGGTTCGAATAAAAAAGTATCTTTATTCGACAAGTATCGAATAAATAATTTTATTCGACAAGAACTTATTCGACGAATAAAGATAATTTCTTTATTCGAAGCAGATTTATTCGAACTTCGAATAATTTTATCATCTTTTATTCGAACCTTTCAATAACGAATAAAGATAAAGTACCCTTTATTCAAATCGTTATTTATATAATTTTTTATCTAAATAATGGCCAACTCTGGTTTGAAGGCATAAAGATACCGATGGATAATATGAAACTCTAATTTTTTATTTTTTATTTTTGTTTCAGTTGCTACAATTCTTCGAAGATTTACGCAGAGATATGGCAATTTTAGATAACTATGTCCATGTAAAGAAAGTCTTCTTCAAATATAATACTCCCGTTCCGTCTTCCGCACCCGTGGAAAGATTATTTTCATATGCGACGATGACAAATTGTCCAATAAGAAGTAGGACATCGGCGAAACTCTTTGAGAAAAGAGTTATCTTAAAGGAAAATATAAAATACACGGAAACATGAACATTATAATTGTTAATTATATAATTGTTGTTAATTATAATTGTAATAACATATTCCAGATTAATATATCATCATACAGTTGCAACTGACCGATGTCGAGCTGCACACTTGCAAATAAGTGTGCAGAATCGCTGATTCCATCAGTGATTGAATAAAATATCAAAATATCATAATAAAGTTGTAAATGACCGACATCGAGCTGCACACTTGCAAATAAGTGTGCAGAAAGGGTCTAGGTGGATAAGACAGGTCTAGCGGCCCCGGCGGGAATTTTATTGGTATTGTGTGGAAAACCATCATTTTAGGTTGAAAAACAATCCCCTAAAATTTTAAGTCGCTAACCCTTCATTTAAGGGTGATATGAGGGTAAACACCCTCAACTTTAACATTTTTTTCTCGGTTGTTAATTAAGATATTGAGATGAACTAAAATCGAAAATATTCGAACTTACTTCCTTCATATCGTATATTTTTTTCATAATTGTAATTAAATTATTAAGACTAGAAAAAAGTTATTTAATTTTTAATTTTTTTTTAGGCGTGGGGGTAGCAAGCAACCCTTCGAGTGACCACTTCCAAAAAATTCAAGAACAATGTTCTGTTACCTATCTAATACGTACAAAAGTTTCAAGATCGTCGGATTGGTGGAACATAGTTAAATATTGAAAAACAAATGAAATTACGGTATTATAATGTAGGGATAATACTATTGGTGGTAGATTTGATTAATGGTAATATGTATTTGTGGGGTCCTTGTCTCGAGGATCCTACGAATTATAGATCGTAGGGAGTGCGTGTCCATGTTATCGGTATGAATGAGTGTGGCGTGTGGAAATTGTTTTCGGGGTTAGAGGTGAAGGGCAGAGTATTGCGAGTCGTGAGAGCGTGAGGAGCTGTGTGAGAGGTCGAGTTCAAATCTAATTAGCAAACGAGCGAGTTTATCATATATATCATTTTGTTTCTTTCTTTATTTTTGCTCCGTCATTAAATATTCTTGTTTTTACTTTCGTCTTCAGAAGAATAAATTCCCGTTCACTTAAAATCCTTACGTGTTTATTATTGATTCTAAGATATTCTGGCTACGATTCTCAGTGTGACATTCTTAGGCACATTCGGCTTTTCTGCGACTCGCTCTTAAGACTTCTCAATCCTTCTATTTAGTCCCCAACGGCTACTTGGTCTTGAACCTAAAATCACAAACATCAGCTGCATCGCGCTCGACTGTCTCATGTCATTCTTCGACATCATTCTCGATATTTATCGCTCAGTCTAAACCCTTGGACCCCCGGTCCAAACCCTTGTTATTCATACGTTACGCGCGATACTCCGCGCGATGTCTAGAAATTCGACACCAATTGTTAAGCACTTCGACCACCCGACTCGAAGCAATTTGGCCCACGAGTCGAGGGCTCTTCAACGCGACACGGTGAGACCCGCCAGATTTCCGTGCATCTTAGGACGCCATAGCAATAACATGCAAACACAATGTTTCCTCTGTTTCCACAATTCACCCCCAATTTCTCCCACTAGGTTTTACCATCTCCCCTACAATTTTCACATCCCTTAAATAGCATCTTCTCTTCCGAATTCTCAGTTTTCGATAATTCTTCTTATAAGTCACAAGTTCTTCTTGAAGTTCAATTGTTATCTAACGCGGGTTTAAGTGTAAGAAAGGTCAAAATAGAGGTCCAATCCATCCATACACCTACAAACTGTCTGAAAACAATACAGACAATAAGTGCATGAAGTGTAATGTCTGTTTAAAAAAAGGTGTTGGGAGAATAAAAAAGATAACTACAGAAGATGAAGCGGCGAAGTATCAGGCTTACTGTGACGGAACTGTGACTGTTGGATCTGAATTTTGTAACAAATGCCGATTAATTGTTTATAGAATAGGAAACCAACGTAGAAACGACAGCAACAGTAGTGAAGGAACAGTGATATGTAAGGCGGGTGCGTTAGAATAAGTGTTCAAATCAGGTTCGTGGCTGAGTCGTTTATTTAGCAATAGGAGTGATGTCGCGAGAGCGTCCGGCGTGGTTCAACTAAAACAGGCGATTCACTTCGACTCGCGGTTGAACTGTTATTGCGATTTAGCAGCGACCGGACTAGGATATGACTCGGCGGAGATTCGGCTATGACTTCTTCGAGACTGACTGCTCGCGTCGGTAGTCTGCTGCCTTATATCCTCGAAAATGCTTGTCGGCTGATTGGTGGAAGTCCTTGCGAGGAACTTCCACCAATCCGTGCATTTTGCATAACACGCCCCCGTTCCACGCCTCTCGTGCGTGAGAAGGGTGAGCGCGTCGTTTTGTTAAAAGCTAATTTTGGTGATGCAGCGGGGTGTCTTCCGGGCCCAGTGCTAAGTGCGGTACGTGGCTGCTGGCTTACGTCAACGGGCCCAGCTTTCCCGGGTGATAGAAACCAGGCACGCGTCGCTGGGACACTCTAGGCCGGAGACCCTTAGACTACCCAAAATTTATGGCGTCCACTTGCGCTATTGAGTTCGTCGCTAGGAACTACAAGGGCACATCTGTCCGCTAAGTGGCCAAAAACGTTACAGACGTTTTCTCACAAATAGCGTCTTATGCTGTGCAAACCATAAATCTTTCTTGGTGCCGGTGCGCTGAAGATTACTCTTCCGGCGCCCAGCTAGCCGCTACAGTAGTAATCCTGCAATACAACCAGATATATATATATATATATATATATATATATATATATATATATATATATATATATGTCGGGGCGTGATGGCAGCGATGCACCCCGTCGGCAACAACGCGTAACGCCTATAGGACTTAGTTTAATTGTAAAATAACGATTTACCGTACCCTGATAATTGCCCTGCGAAGGGGCAATAAAACAGTCCCTGCGTACCTGCGCTACCCCTCTTCGCGCGCGGGGCAAAGGGAGATGCGAGACAGGGTACCTGGAATGATGGGCTGGGACCCTGTTGAACGTGACCACGGGGGACAGAATAGTTTCCGGGACGGTAGAGAGAAGACTAGCTTTGAGGAAAGCGACTTCTCGAGAGTAAAAGAACAAAAAGACGTACGCGAACATTCTGTGCGGCCCGTGTGCTCGTTGACGTGTCTCTCGTTGCGCTACGCGATCCGGCATCGCGTGTACGTGTAGAGTCCATACGACGTTCGCGTAAGCGCGAAAGGAGCGAAACGATGGAGAACGACGACGGACAATCTCCGACGGGTCCGAGGACGGACGAGTCCGCCCAGCCTCCGACATCAGAAGTGGGATTCTCGCGGGAAAACTCAGCTCCGCGAGTCTCCTCGCCCGAGAACGATGGAACAAATTGGAAGCTAATGTTCGAGATGCTATTAGGACGGATGCAAGGTCCAATAGTGAATCAACCAACACACGCCACCACCCGGATATTCCTGCCAGAGTTCGACCCGGATAAGGAGGACTACAGTGCGAAAGCTTGGTGTAGAACGGTGGATGTGTGTCTCGCAGAGCGACCGATACAGGGCAGCGAATTGGTCATGGCTCTAAGTAGGGCATTGAAAGGTGGCGCGTCCGCGTGGATGTCGCAAGTGAATTACGCTGGCATGAACTGGAGTGAGTTCAGAAAAATGTTTCTAGCCCAATATGATACGTTCGAAACCCCTGTGGGTGCAATGATGAGGATCAACGGGGGAAAACCAAGAGAAGGCGAGTCTATGCCTTCATACTCAAACCGTGTGCTGGCCTCATTTACTAATTTATACGCATCGATGTCGACGGAACAAATCGCTATAGCATCAACATTGGCACATTGCGTGCAGATAGATCCTCGACTGCAGCGCGTTGCGTTCACAACAAATATCGATACGCGGGCTTCATTACAAAAGGAGCTGATGGCCTTCGGGTTCCGTAAACGGCCAGTTACCACCGATGGAAGAGAACCGAAGTCAACGGACAGCAAGAAGCCGAAAAGTGTTGTTACGTGTTTTACATGCGGCAAGGAAGGACATAAAGCCACGGACTGTCATCGACGCCAAGGAGCTACCAGGTTGCCGGGACCCAAGCCTGGCACGAGCGGAAGCAACCGGGGACCACCGAAAAAGCCGGTTACCTGCTTCAAGTGCGGAGAGGACGGCCATATTGCTCCACAGTGCAAGAAGGAGGATGGAAGACCACATCCGAGGATACCCATGGAACGGCAGATCAACTTGTGCAGTATCGCCCCGGTAACAGCGGAACTAGCGGAATCGGGTGAGGTCTACGAATTTTGTTTTGATACGGGTGCGGAATGCTCTCTGATAAAAGAGTCGGTGGGAAATAAATTTTCCGGTAAGCGATCTAGAAATCTGACAAGGTTAATTGGTCTTGGCAACGCTAACGTGATGAGTAACTTACAGATCCTGTCCCGAGTGGTAATACACGATCATCGCGTTGAAATTCTCTTTCATGTCGTGCCGGACGAACATTTGAGTTATAGTATTTTGATTGGACGCGATTTGATAACGCAAGGGTTTTCTGTTGAAATTTCGGCGAATAGCTTCAGTCTAAGACGGGATAAGATAATAAAAATTTGCGAAGTTGGCAAAAAGATCGATAACTTTAATAGTGTTGACACAGATGTAGTTGGTCCCCATAGAGAAGAACTAATCGATCTGTTAAAAGGATTTTCTGAATCGTTTGTCCTCGGTACACCTACGGGTAGGATAAGTTCGGGAGAGTTACAAATAAAATTAATAGACCCTAATCGTACTGTTCAACGACGACCATATAGACTTAGCCCTGATGAGAAGCAAACTGTAAAGGACAAAATCAACGAACTCTTGTCTGCCGGGATAATTAGACCTAGTTGTTCCCCGTTTGCCAGTCCCGTAATCCTCGTTAACAAAAAGGACGGTTCTGACCGTTTATGCGTTGATTACCGGGAACTAAATAGTAACACAGTCCCCGATAGGTACCCCTCACCGCTCATAAACGACCAAATCCAGCGACTAAGCGGCGCACAATACTTTACGACGCTAGACATGGCGTCGGGTTTCCATCAAATCCCTGTCCATAAAGACTCGATAGAAAAGACTGCATTTGTTACTCCAGATGGTCAATACGAGTATTTGTCCATGCCGTTCGGGCTTCGTAATGCACCTTCGGTATTTCAGAGGGCCATAAACCAAGCCCTTTCCGGACTCGTAAACACATTTGTAGTTTGTTACCTGGACGACGTTATGATTCCGGCCAACTCTATACAAGAGTCCTTAGAGAGGCTACAAATAGTACTAGAAAAATTAAAGTCAGCGGGATTCTCACTCAATTTGAATAAATGTGCGTTTCTAAAATCACGTGTAGATTATTTGGGCTTTGAAGTGACCGCGGGGGAAATCAGGCCAAACCCACGGAAAGTAAAAGCATTAACCGAATCTTCTCCTCCATCAACGGTGACTCAGCTTAGGCAATTCATAGGCCTTGCTTCCTATTTCAGACAGTTTATACCTAAGTTTTCTCAGATCACTTCCCCACTATACAAATTGACTACGGGAAAAGGAAAGATAGAATGGAAACAGCAACACGAAAAGATCCGACAAGACATTATTGCAAATTTAATAAACGAACCCACACTAATGCTATTCAATCCGTCATACCCAATCGAATTACATACTGACGCCAGCTCGGATGGTTACGGTGCTGTCCTAATACAAAAAGTAGATAGTAAATCTCACGCGGTCGCGTATTATAGTAAGAGAACCACTGACGCCGAATCGCGATATCACTCATACGAGTTGGAGACGTTAGCGGTAGTCAATGCCATAAAACATTTCCGCCACTTCTTGCAAGGAAGACAATTCCTAGTCGTCACTGATTGCAACTCGCTTAAAGCCTCGCGTACAAAAATGGACCTTACCCCGCGAGTACACAGATGGTGGGCATTCCTACAGGCATACGATTTTGACATTGTATACCGAGAAGGAAAACGCATGAGCCACGCGGATTTCTTCTCGCGAAACCCTTTACCGATCAAAGACAGTCATAAACGGATTGAACAGGAACGGGTTAATTTGGCCGAGATATCGGAGAACTGGTTACAAACTGAGCAACTACGAGATGATGAACTGAACAAGATCATTTCCCAATTGGAAAACAATGAAATGGATCCTGATACCGCCAAAACATATTCGTTGAAATCAGGAGTTTTGCATAGAAAAATACAACGTAAAAATCGCAGTCAACAATTACCCATAGTCCCCGTACATTTTTGATGGTCCGTAATTAATAATGTTCACGAGTCTATTATGCATCTTGGTTGGAACAAAACCTTAGAGAAGGCCTATCAACATTACTGGTTTCCTAACATGTCGAAGTACATTCGTAAATTTGTCGAAAATTGTATCACGAACGAAATCAAACGAAATTAGATGCTAAATTTCGCGGTCCGTATAAGATAATAGAAGTTTTGCCCAACGACAGATACCGTTTGAAGCCTGTAAGTGGCAATAGAGTACTTAAATATGCTCACGAGCGACTGAGATTGATGCCTGATAGTTCTGTTCCCATAGAGTTTGATATCCGTAGTAATTGGAGCGACACCGAATTAACAGAATGTGCCAGTGTCGGGGATGACAACAGTGAGGAAAGAAACACGTGAAAATCCATGCGTCGTGCTTATTAGTCGTAAGCCATTATTCCCAAACCCAGTTTAGCTGGTAAAGGAAGCGGGGCGATGTAACGGCAGACGATGGATGTATTGGGTCGTGTTGATGACTGCGAAATGTGTGACCACGTGATTGGTCAGGAGTCGTATGAGTCGACTGAAAAAGGTGTGACCACGTGGTTGGTCGGGTGCCACATGGGTGGCTTTGTTCTGCTGTGTCCAGTAGTGGACTAAAAGTTCATGTTGTTGTCTTGAGCTCACGGTGTGTCAGAACCGCTTGGCCGAACTGTTTATTCCGTGGCACCGAATTATCTGAATATGTTTTTATCCAGAATTGGTTAAGATTGCCCGCATGACATCGAACGCGTGTATAGTGCTTCGACATAGAGAACATGGCAAACATGGCATTCAGAGCTCAATCGATATTTTGTCAGAATGGACGAACGGGAAACATAGATGGTATTTCTTTTCCAGACGATGTATAAAGTCGTTGCAATTCCACACGAGGACGTGTGACAGTCAGGAGGGCCGTGTCGGGGCGTGATGGCAGCGATGCACCCCGTCGGCAACAACGCGTAACGCCTATAGGACTTAGTTTAATTGTAAAATAACGATTTACCGTACCCTGATAATTGCCCTGCGAAGGGGCAATAAAACAGTCCCTGCGTACCTGCGCTACCCCTCTTCGCGCGCGGGGCAAAGGGAGATGCGAGACAGGGTACCTGGAATGATGGGCTGGGACCCTGTTGAACGTGACCACGGGGGACAGAATAGTTTCCGGGACGGTAGAGAGAAGACTAGCTTTGAGGAAAGCGACTTCTCGAGAGTAAAAGAACAAAAAGACGTACGCGAACATTCTGTGCGGCCCGTGTGCTCGTTGACGTGTCTCTCGTTGCGCTACGCGATCCGGCATCGCGTGTACGTGTAGAGTCCATACGACGTTCGCGTAAGCGCGAAAGGAGCGAAACGATGGAGAACGACGACGGACAATCTCCGACGGGTCCGAGGACGGACGAGTCCGCCCAGCCTCCGACATATATATATATATATATATATATACAGGTATAAAGCCAGTCAAATTGTGGGACGATAGGGCTACCGGCGAACTACCCACATTAAAAAAAAAACAATAACGTGCCAGCGGGTAACACCTCAACGGGTGGTAATGGAAGATTACCCATTTTATTTGAATCAGGAAGCGATATGGTTCTGAAAATAACAGTTTCCAACTCTTATATTTATCGGTTCTGTTTAAAACAGTTATGAAGAACCGAAATATTTAGTCTTGAAAAAGACATCGATGTCTTAAAGATTTTTAATAAGACCTCTGAAATGAAACATCTCGAAAAAGACGTCTTAAAGACGTTTTATTTTAGACGTAAAAATGACGACTCCAAAAAGACGTTTTTAAGTGTACCCCTACAATCCATCCGGGCGCGTACCGCCCCCGGTTCTGGTGGCCACCCTCGCGAGCCACCCCCGCGAAGTCTCCGCGTTAACCGCTCCGCGCTGCCGCATCGTATCGGTCAAGTGCCTTCTTCCTGGATTCCGGATCACCCTCCGGCCGGCCCAGCAGTCTCCCCCGCCGTGGAAGCTCGATAGGGTGGAATTCACCCCCTCGCTGCCGCACCTCGAGGACATCGCCATCGACGACCCTCGATACGAAAGATACGTGCTCCTCCGCCGCCGTATCCTCTACCGCCACTTCTAGGCGCCTCCACTACCCCTCTTAAGCACAGGGGAGGTAAGTAAAAGTACACCCCCTTCCCGTTTCTCCTCCCCTTTCGCGCGCGTCAACCCTTAAATCGGGAAATCGCCGGATACGGGCCTAGATTAGACGCGGACGTACGTGCCGCGTGGATCGAAGATCGCTCACACACACACTGTCACTGCCTAGGGGTGAGGAGGTCGGTTCAACCCCCTCTCTCATTTTCCGTCGGAAATAACCCCCTCTGGGACGTGACATTGAAATTTGGCTTAAAGACGTCTGAAATAAGACGTCGTTTTTACGTCTGAAATGAGATTGTAATTTTTATCGTAACATTACGTATCAGTGAAACTTGTTCGATTACACTCGAATTTGACCTCATTTTCATCAGGAAAATCCCCTCTATTCGCTCGTCACAATTTTATGAGGGTATATTGAAAAATCTAAAAGTTTAAACTTTCATTGGTGCGCGATTCTCCATCCGCTTACATTGTATGCCGTCTGTCATCGCTGGGTCTTTGAAGCTCGGCGCTCGGCAAAAGTTGTTTCAACATTTATTCGAAGCCTTCGAATAAAAGATACAGATGAAAGATGAAAAAATTTCTCGAAGTTTTTTAGATTAGCATTAAACAACATGGATAGAAGCATGCGTAAGTCAACCAGAATATCTTTTCAACGGAAAAATAATTCCTTCATTGTTCTATTTCAGATAACAGAAAAATCAGACAGCCATCGTGATGCAGACCAACAAGTTGCAACGAGACGTATGTGTCTCGTTGCGAGTCATTCTGTACCTTAGCCCGCACCAATCACCGGTGCGGGATAGCCGCGCGCCAATCCGCGGAATCCAGCCCGAGCGCGGACCAATCGCAGTGTGCCGAAGATTCGCGAACGAGCACACGAAGTCCGCGTTCGGGCTATAAAGATCGCGACGGAACCAGCCGAAGCCGGAGTTGGTCTCAAAATCTAGAGGGGCAGATTGACTGTTCAGTCGTTCCGCAGACCTTGACGCGTACGGTTGCCCCGCGCAGTCGCACAGTCGCTCTATAGTCACGCGCACGCTTCGGGTTGCAAAGCGGGATCTCTCGCTTAAAACGCCTCGCGTTTTCCGCTTCCCACATTTCGCTCTTTCCGCATAAAGAACAGTGAATAAACTACATATAGTGACGGATATTACTGACCCCATCACTCAAGATGGCCGAATCTCCGGCCCACTTCCGAGGAAACTCATTAACGAAGTAAACCAAAATTACTTAGAGGACCTCCACCCAGACGTCCAACTAATTCCTGAGGCCAAGAGGCAAAAGACCAATAGCATGGCCAACTACAACATCCAAGGCACGCGGAATAATTTCCCTGGAATTCCGACTAACAACAGATTCGAGGCCTTCTCAACTGAGGCCTTCAAAAACTTCGCTGACGCCGCAGGACAAACTTCCGCCAACACCAACGCCAAGACCACCGGACCCAACAAAACAAATAACCCAGGTACCTCCACGTCTACCCCTACAATAACAGCCCGCCCGCCCCCCATTTACATCCGTATCGCTGAGAAGGAAATCATTAACTTCAGCAAAGAACTCGAAGCTGAAATTGGAAAAAACTTCTATCTCAAATACCTCGGTGATCAAACCAGACTCCACTTCAGCGAAACCAAATATTTCTTATCTGCCAAAATTGCATTTCAAAATGCAGGGCTCAAATTTCACACGTTCGCCCTTCCAAACGAAAAACCCCTCACTGTAATCCTTAAGGGCCTCCCCCAAATTGAAACAGAATTAATCACTACAGAACTCCAGCAAGCAAACATCACCCCGTTAAGTGTGGCATCCTTCCGTACCTCACCAAGAAATTCTCTATACAAAATTACTTTCCCCCCTGGAACCAAAATGTCCCAAATAAAAACAATAGGTTTCATTTACCACTGCCGCATCTACTGGGAACGTTTTCTAAAAACTAAAAACTATACTCAATGTTATCGCTGCCAGGCTTTTGGACACGCCAGCGCTAACTGTTTCAAAGTGCCTAAATGCGTTAAGTGCGGCCTTGAGCACCTAACTAAAGACTGCACCAAGACCCCCGACCTACCAGCCAAATGCGCAAATTGCAATGGCTCGCACACAGCTAACTTTTCCCAATGCCCCAGCTTACTAACTTATATCAACAGGAAATCCACCCCCCGTTCTACCCATTCCCCCAAAGGACACCAAATTATACACACCAGAAATGACCCTCCAAGACAAAATGCTGTCCTAGTAGGAAATAGATCCTTCAGTGAAGTGGTGAAAGGACAAGCTCCCCCCCAAAATACCAACGAATTCCAAGAATACCTGGATCCATCTGGATCAAATGACTTCCTCAAAGAAGCTATTCTCTTCATCAAAAAAGCTATCCCTATCGTCAACTCCATCCGTCCCAAACTTGCTACTTGTACATCCATGTTCGACAAACTCGAAATCATCTTTGAAGCTGCCCAACAGCTATTCACATAAATTACCTTCACCCCCAGCCTACCTGGAACCATTATGACTTGGAACGCATGTTCCCTTCTTCCCAAACTAAATGAACTTGAACTCTTCATGATTACAAACAACATCCTAATTGCCATGATACAGGAAACATGGCTAACTCCTTCCATTAATATCTCACTCCCACACTATAACATTATAAGGAAAGACAACAGCAACGGAAAACCCCGGGGAGGCGTAGCTATCCTTATCCATAAAAACCTCAAATTCCGCCCTTACCACCTAAATAACACATCAAATCTCCAAGCAGTAGCTATCCAATTATTAAACCTAAATTTAATAGTAATCTCTGCTTACTGCCCTGATCAATCCCTAAACTCGGCAGCACTGGATTCCATCACCACCCTAAACCTCCCTTTCATCACTGGTGCTGACCTAAACGCTAAACACCCCTCCTGGAACAATGGACGCGCGAACTCCAATGGCAAAGTACTCGACAATCACATCTCAGACAATCGCTACTCCTTAATTCTCCCATCTTCAAATACCCACTTCCGACCAAACTGTCTCCCAACCACCATTGATTTCTTTCTGGCAGATACTTTTACAAACCTTCAATGTGAAGTATCCGAAGACTTATCGTCTGACCACCGCCCTGTCCTACTGCTTCCTAACATCAAACACTCCTTCGCCACTTCTTCCCCAATCACAAATTGGGAAACCTTCCTAATACAAGCCAACAAAGTTAATATCACTCCACGCATCAACTCACCCAACGAAATCGACCTCAGAGTCACCCAACTTCAACGCTCGCTCAAAACCTGCTTCTTCAAATCGACTTCCTTTATTAACACGCCTAACAAATTCATCTCCCCTGACGAAAAACTAAAATACATGATCAAATTAAGAAATACTGCAAGAAAAAAATGGCAACGCTCCCATAACTTAATCTACCTTGAACATTACAAAAATCTTAACAAATCCATTCAAAATAGAGTCAAATGGCTTAAATACGTATACATAAGAAATGAAATAAAAAACACTAAAAACACACACTCATTTTGGCCAGTGTTTCGAAAGATCATGAAAAAACCTACAAGCATTCCCCCCCTTCTAGACAATTCCGGAAATTATCATGATATTGACAAACAAAAAGCCCAACTTCTAGCAGAACAATTCAGCTCAATATTTAATGAGGCATATAGATCCAAATCAGCTCTGCAAAGCCAAGTAAATCAAAAAGTCCAAAAATTCCACTTGAATGAACATTTTTCTCCGTCTCCATGCATCGACATCATCAACCTTCTCTCTCCTAAAACCATTAGAGATACCGCTATCAACCTAAAATCCAGAAAAGCCTGCGGGTGGGATGGCATAGCCCCTAACCTAATCAAGAAAGCCCCAAGAAACGTTTTCGTCCAACTCTATTACATATTCAAAGCTTGCTTTCAACACGCCTATTTCCCCAAACCATGGAAAACTGCCAAAGTCATCCCGATCCCCAAACCAGGAAAAAACCACAAATTACCCTCTAGCTACAGACCCATAAGCCTCCTACCTATCCTAGGAAAACTCTTCGAAAAAACCATTTACAAAATCCTAAGGACTCACATCGATAAAAATGATATCCTCATCGACCCACAATTCGGCTTCCGCAACAAACACTCAACAATACACCAATTAATCCGAACAGCCCAATTCCATACACACCACATGAATATCAAACGCTTCTCAGGTATGGTCTTGTTAGACCTGAACAAAGCCTTTGACTCCGTCTGGCACAACGGCCTTATTGCCAAACTAATAGATTTAAAATTCCATCCCAGACTAATTAAATTGATTCACTTCTACCTTGAAAATAGAACATTCTTCGTCCAGGTAGGAAATCAAAAATCCAACCAAATCATCATAAAGGCCGGGGTCCCCCAAGGGTCAGTCCTAGCACCTCTTCTATTCCTACTCTACATAAACGACATACCCTTTTCTAAAAATACGTCACTAGCACTTTTTGCCGACGATACTGCAATAATGGCAGCTTCACTTAGTCACATCCGCCTAGTTGAAATCCTCCAAGAACACCTTGACCTCTTAAACAACTTTTTCATAGACTGGAAAATGAAATTAAATGGCTCCAAAACCCAAGCAATCATTTTCACAAGAAGACGTAAACACCTTGATAAGGGCCTCCCCCGCCTAAAAATCATGAAAGAACACATTGAATGGAACCGAGAAATCAAATATCTGGGCGTTATCCTGGACGCAAAGATGAATTGGGGCCCTGCTGTCCTCGACAGAAAGAAAAAAACAGTGGCCGCCCTGGGAGCTTCATTAACTCTAATTGGAAAAAAATCCAAACTAAAAACCCAATTAAAAATCCTAATATACAAAACCTGCATTCGTTCAGTCATGACTTACGGTGTCCACCTTTGGCACATCGCTGCAAATTCCCACTTAATCACCCTACAAAGACTCCAAAACAAAGCAATCAAAATCATATTAGGTTTACCAATGGACCACTCCACAATAGACATCCATATTAGAGCCAATATCCCAATGCTCGACAAAGTCTTCCGATCCCTGATTAAGAATTACGACCCAAAGGACCATCCAAACCCACTTATACGCAACACTGCTCTCTTTGAAAGAAACCTACTGCCATACTCTCCAAAATTCCGCTTCCCGCTGGACCTACCACCAGATCCAAACGAAATATTAAACACCTACCAACAAAGCACCAGCAGCGCGACCTTCCCAGTACGCCCTAGAAAACCAAGAGGACTCCTACAATTATTCGAGGACAAAGAAAACCAGCCAACAAACGACTAGACTGGACTAGGAATAATAATACCTCTGGAACCACCTTCGAATCATCGAGGGAATCATCGAGGGAATCATCGAGGGACTCCTACTATTACCACATTCACACTGAACACAGAATAAAACACCCACCAACATCAACCACCTATCTACCTACCTTCCTATCTATTACTTTCAATCAGCAAAATCTGCTAAATTCCCTTTATAAGTTTTTTGAAACTTTTCTTATACCTACACTCATGACAGACTCACCAAACTTAACCATCCTGCTGTTCACCAATAACCCTCATGTTAATAGGGTAGAGAGCATCTCGCTCTAAGGAACCTAAAAATCCACAAACCCTCAAGTTCAACCCACAGGCCTGCCCTGTTTAAAAAAAAAAAAAAAAAAAAAGCCGAAGCCGGAGTTGGTCTGGAGCAGCTCTCGGGTGAACACCCGGGCCCAGATCCTCTCGCAGCCGCGCCAACTCGTGCTAGCCGCGGTTTACGATCGGGCAAACACGACGAGGCGCTGGAATCGGCAGAGCGTAAGTGGGTTTACGTCCCCTACGCGAAACCGAGACCGCGACCAGGATTCTGGGAGGCAGTCGATCACCGGCCTGCTCTTTTCAGAGCACCGAGGATACGACACTCCGGACCGTCATCCCCACCACCCGGACCTGTTCCCGCGTCCCGCTCTCCCCTCGGGGATCCCGCGTCGCGCTCCGCACGTTAGTCGTCGATCGGCCGCAGCAGCGTGTGGAGCTCGCCTCTCGGTATACTACCGGAGACGAGCGCCCTCGCCGGTTTCGGGCCGTAGGCATTAGGTTTACGTCTGTGCCTACGTGCTCGAGCCGCGGCCGGGCGGGGACGACGGGTGGGGGGTTCCGCGGATTCCTAACCCTCTCCTCTCCGCGCCCGCGTGCCTAGCCACCAGGAAACGAAGCCGATCCACTCTCGTTCGCTGCGCCGCGGTGCAGATACCATCTCGAGGATCGGGAGAGCTCGGGACCGCGCCGAGAGCGCCCGACTCAGGACCGCGTTAGCGAGCACGGCTCACCCGCGCTCCCCGCGCACCGCGTTCTCGATACACACCGCGACCGTACCCGAGCCGCGCCGAGGACGTCCGACGGCAGGCACCGGTCCCGCGAGCGCGTCTCGCCCGCGTCGAATATTGCCCGCGTACGAACAAGACCGAAGACCGTGCCGGCGTCCCGCGGTTACTATAGGCTAGTTCTCGTAGATAAGTAATATAAGATACTCGCGTCGGAATCCACCGTTACGGTCTATTTATTTTTTGGTTATTAGGCCACCGGCCATCAGCAGCTCACCGCCGGACCGTCTGGGAATCCGGGCGGATAAGCCGCAGACCGCGTCACGGTTCAGTTTATATTTAATCCAGTTTATTTCTTTTGTTTCTCTCAACCACGTTTTTTCGATTAATAAATCAGTTTTGTTTTCACCAACACGGCCTGAGTTATTAGACCACTTCCTTCTCCCTCTCCGCCGAACCCTGGTCGCTGAGCGAATCTAGGGGAGGGACCGCGCGCCTCGCTCGCGCCTCCACGCAGGCGAGACGCTACCGTTACAAAGTCAATGTGGAGCATTCGCGAAATAGAAGATTGGCTGCGTGTGAAGACGACGATTCGGTTAAATCAGTTATCCGATTTAAAAACAGGTGTCCTGTATTGCATATTGTTTGAGAAAGCGTTCCCAGACGCTATTCAAATTAACAAACTCAAAAACAACGCTGTTTTAGACTTCTGGGGGATTTCAGCATTGAAATCTTACCGGTCAGTCTAAGGTAAATGCAAAAGCTAACGATCGACGAAACTCTAGGTGATCAGGCGGGATGGGTTTGAATCACGTTAGAACTGTCGGTTGTAGTGTCAATAGACGAACTGATCGATCAGCAGGTCGTGTCGATCCGCCGCGTCCCCCCCCCCGACGCCGCCGCACCCGCGAGGCTCGAGCTGCTCGATCCACCCGAGGCGTTCGCGGGGAGCGAGAGGCGCGGTGCGGGGACAGCAGCGTGCCGAAGCCGATCGATAGATCGTTGTCGTTATTTATTTTCGTGTTTCGTGTACATTGTGCATTGATATAAAATTGTACGTTGTAAAACTTGTTATAATGAAATGAGGAGTTATGAACAATGGATGTATGATGAAATAAATCTCTAACAAACGCAAAAACCGAATACGATTGTATTAAAAACTATAAATTACTGGACAGTGGCTTAAAAAAAAATGAACATTGATAAGGTAAGTTAGAAATCATTTATCTATGTTGGGATTTGGGAAAATTGTTTTATTAAAAGATATGGAAGGACTCTGTTAGCTGTTTTTTTTTTTTTCTAAAATTTGGTTTCGCTGGTAAGGGAAATTGTTGGCTTGTCAATGTTAATAGAATTTATGTATAAATATGTATATGTCTTATAAGGAAAACTGTTTTAAAATCAAAAATACATGTTAAGATGTGTGTATATTTACAGTAAGTGTGCGTGTGTGTATATTTTTACAATGCTTGTGTGTGTGTGTGTGTGTGTTTATAGTGTGTGTGTTTATAATGTGTGCGCGTTTATATAATAGGCGAAACTAGTATGGGAACTTACAAAACTTAGTATTTACAAGTCTTACAAAACTTGTACTATTTATTTAAATAGATTGTGCGCGGTTACGCACCAGTAACTCTCCCTAATTCTTAGGTGGAGGAATGGAGAGAAGGGGTGAACGGAGGAATGGTGTGAATGGGGTGCGAGCGGAAGAGGGGGTCCGGGGGGATAGGGGAAAGAAATTTTGGCAGAGATTGTTCTCCAAAGTTTCGATTGTTTATCCTCCCTTTAATGACTTAAATTTATTAAATTGCTGCATGAGGTTAGCTAAATTCTGTAAAAATTCATTTGTACGTTCTTACCGTAATTTGTTTAGCATTCCTATCACAAGTATAGTGCATAAATTTATTGATGCATGCTTTTCTACCGTTTCATTCATTCATTCGTTCACGTTTTTTGCATACACTGCTGTCATGCATACTTTCAGTCAGTATGTTCATATTGCTTGTCAAATGTTCTCACAGTATTATATTTTTCGTCAATCTAGATTTCTTGTTAAGAGTACTCCTTTGTATCGTCATATTTGATATACGTGTGAATATAATAAATATTATTTTTCGTATATTCAATGAATAACAAATTTTACAATTTGTTAAACTTTTGAATCTTGTTGTAGAAGATCCAGCACTTTGCCCGCCTGGCACATCCTCACCCTCAGGAGACGGCATCGAAAATACCGAGGGTGAAGAATATGTTGAATAGGTATGTCAAAAGTTAAATATTATTTCATTCAACATTGATCCCGTATGATCACTTGTAAAAGTATAACTTATTTTTTTTTTTCGTAGGCAATCATCGTCCAGTTTTGCCGAGGCAAAAAGACCACGCGAATTACGACGCGTGGCGCCGTTGCGACGCATAAAAGCAATAAAAAAACAGGTATGGTCTTGTTTCACGCTATTTTCATCTTGAAATTGATTCTAAGGATTTATGTTTGACTATATGGTTTCAGCATCCACCAAACCAGGCAGAAAGCCCCGTTGGTCAGAGGATACGATGCTACAAGCCTTAAATGCAATAAAGTAATATACCTTCTTTTAAATTAAAATCCAGGAAGGAATCGGCTTTTGATACTTATGCGTACCGTTTCCGTATTTCAGAAATGGAAGTGCCATCCGAGTGGCGGCTAGAGACTTCCAGGAGCCTCATACGACCCTTCACAGGCGGTGGAAAGGAATTGGAAAATAAACTGGAATTTTATATTTGATCAACGCGCGTTACAAAAATCAGTGAACATGAATTATATTAACAAGTTAATATCCGCAATAATGGTAATTCCGGAAGGACCTCGTCTGTTCACTGTCTCTGGGACACTGACTGAAATACCATGCAATATAAAAACTGTCGATGTCAATTGCAAGAACCAGAAGTTAATTGAAAACGTATTTTCTCATTTAGTAATTTTAATAAGTCGAAAACAATGTAATATCATTCAATTTGTTTATTTGACAAATCCATTTTTGTCATAATCATTATCATGTAATCGTAAACATTATTATTATTATTATTATCAAGATTTAATACATTTCACATTTGATTTATCATCACATAAAAATGTACATTCTTTTATTAAATGCGTAACCGGTACATGTAAATAATAGTCGAAATCGACTGAAATTGCCAAGAAAATGTACACTCTTATGATAATTACCAAATTATCGACGAATTAACATAATACATATAATTCTTAACACATATGCAAAGCTATTTCATTTTCTATACATATTTTCGCAACCACACACTGCGTCATCGAAGTCGTAAAACGTTTTGCTGGTCATGATGTGACGTAGTTTACACAACAAATATTATGCGAACCGATTTCAAGGTTTATGTGATATTTTATCACAGCTATAATTACCGTTCTAAAAAAACATTTGCGACGAAACGGCGAAATCCGCGTTCCGTCGCGAACTCGCACAACGGACCCAAGTGCGAGCCAATCCGCAACCGTCCCGAGCGCGAACCAATCAGAGCACGCCGCCGCTTCGCGAACATTTCGCGAGACGGCGCGCTCCTCGTAGTCCGCGCTTTCTCCATAAATATCGGCGCGAACCGCGTTTAGGTCGGAGTTGGCTTTCAATATAGTATTATCACACCTAATTATCTTAGTGTGTGACACATACTAAGCGTTTTATCTTGTGTAATAATATTACTCCACAATATTAACACAGGAGCATACTTTCCTAATTATTTAATTATATCATAAAAATCATACTCCTTCTGTCACCAACTCTGCTAGTGAGCGGATGTGACATTATCCTCACCTAGTGCACAAAAACTTATGTACGTTCCACTCGGGTACAGATTTCCCCTATGTGTATTTAGTACATAAGAGTATTATTTTTTCCTTGATTAATTTTTAACACGGTTCATAACTTTATTTCGTACATACAAACTTAGCACACTGTAGGAGGGGGGAAATCCCCCCCCCCCCCACTGTTAAACTGGCTCCCCCAGTAAACAGAAGACTTGCCCTTGCCAAAAGCAAGAAAGGCAATACTAAAAACATTTATAAACGATTACTGTTCCCAACCACAAGCTCAACTCCCGTGGATGAACAAGATAGCTCATCGCATTTCTCCACCTCTTGACCGGCGTTAAACGCCTCTTCTCCAGTACTGACGACTCTGTCGCAGAGCGTCCCTGACATAAATCCACCTATCGTACACCAGTTAACCGCTGACAACCTACTGTTCTTTGACAATGTATTGGAATTCACCAGACATCCCACTTTAAATCCTATTCCATCCTCGAAGGATTCTGCCTCTCAGGAACCAATGATCCTTCCTGAAAACGAGGACAATTTTCAGGTCGTCCAATCACCTAAATCCAAAAAATGTCATAAAGATAAATCTCCTTCTGGGCTAGAGATTGCCTCAAATAGCAATTCAGACAAGATGCATTCTACTGACATTCCCCTAGCTAACAAGTTCCAGGTACTATCTTCTTTCGAGGGGATACTAAATCCTGATAGGCCTTTCCCTGGTACATCTGGACATGGCCAGAGACCCCAGGGAAGAACTTCCCCAATCCCCATTGAGCAGACCCAAAATTCGGGCCCGACTCTTAAAAATACAAATCGGACTGGTAATCACAAACCCAGACCACCTCCTATATATCTCTCTAATTTCGACTTAAACATCCCTGCATTCTACCAAAGAATGAACGCTGATGTAGGAAAAGATGCCTACTCAGCGAAATTCTTAGGTAGACGTATTAGAATACAGTTTTTCAACCAGGACAAGCACCAAGAATTCCGAAACATTCTGGCTGAAGCTAAAATTCCGTTTTTCACGTTCAGTCAGAACACTGATAAAAACCCAATAATGGTACTCAAGGGACTGCCACAAATCCCCCTTGAAGAACTGAAGGAGGAAATACAATCTACTGGTCTAGTGACCACTTCTATCACCGAAATTACCCCCAAAAACACTAAATCGCACTATGCACTATATAAAGTCATTTTCTCTCCGGAAATCTCCATTGCCTCCATTAATAAGGTTGGCTTCATATACAACACCCGAATATACTGGGAGAAGTATCTATCTAAAAGGGCTTACACCCAGTGTTTTAGATGCCAATCCTTTAGTCACTCCGCAAAAAACTGTAATCTCCCGGCGAGATGTGTCAAATGTGCTGCTTCACACTCCTCAGCGGAATGTAATAAGGCTTACGATGTCTCACCCACTTGTGCCAACTGCAAAGGAGATCACACTGCCAATTATTCGCAGTGCCCTGCGCTGGCTGCTTACCTACAGAAACGGGCTCCCAAACCACCCAGGACTCCTGTCTACACTAAATCACCACTAGTGACTGAAAATCAGCCTTTACAGCCCTCACGTGCTAGCCGATCAAATATTCATAACCCCAGTTTGCAGGTGATACAACCAAACTCATCCCAAGCACAGGTTAGGAGCAACATATCCTACGCCCAAGCCACCAAATCCAGTCTGACAAACCGAAATCAAACAAAATCTGACGCTGACAAACAAAATCTTTTGCCAAATCTTGCTCACTCTTACCCTAGTACAAACACTCATCAATTCCTTCAACTTGCAGACTCCATACGAGAAATATCTCAACTATGCGACGTTAATCTCATGCTTACTACCGCTCATACCCTTGCAAACAAATTAAGAACATGCACCACAAATACCCAAAAATTCCAGACATTCCTAGAAGTCCTCTCGACTCTGGAATAAACAATTCTATTTCCTTTCTTTTCCTTGCTGTTAAAAATGGCTAATTTCCCGCACATCGTAACCTGGAACGCACAATCTATTCTGCATAGGCGTCACGAAATCATTGCTCAACTCGACCACCTGGAGTGCGATCTCCTCCTGGTGACCGAGACCTGGCTAAAACCAAACTTTACCTTCTCAATACCTGGCTACTCGGTCATCCGAAAGGACCGTGATGACGGGAAGGGTGGCGTAGCCATCATAATTAATAATAATATTAAATTTTCAGTAGTTCGTACTCGCACTGACCTGGAATTCCTGGCTGTCAAACTTGACCATCCAGTTCTCTTTGTCGGAGTCATCTATGCAAAACCCAAACAGCCCCTCTCCGAGATGGACCTGAGGCACATAAGTAATTACGGGTCTCCGTATTTAATCGGCGGAGACTGGAATGCCAAACACAGGTTCTGGAAGAATGCTAGAGCAAACGCAGCCGGTATTTCTTTATACAACTATATGCTTAAATCTAACTTTACAATAGTCGCACCTGGCTCGCCCACTCATTACGCTCCGCGGGTCTCACCCACCATCATTGATTTTTTCATTACCAACTCTACAGCATCCTTTGAAGCCGTAACACTTGACATATTTGGGACGGTACACAGGCCAGTTTCTATTAAAAGAATTGCACTCACTGACCCTTCACAGGGCTCATTATTCTATCAATCTGTCGACTGGGAAAAGTACAAAGAGGTTACCCTGAACTGGGGCATCGTCGCTCACTTACAATCCCCTGCTGATATTGACTCGTGTATAGACTCTCTTACATCATTTTTGATTGGATCTAAATGGGATTCCACGTACAGGGATCCGAACATGGTAAACTCTCCTGTTGCAATCAGAAGAAAGCAAATAGCAAATGATGATCGTCTAACTGCCTTGATGAGGACTAGGCGAAAAATACGACGTCTATATCAAATCTCGTACGACCCTTACTTCCTTCAACAATTGAAGGATATTAACAAAGTAATACGAACCCGAATTTACAAAATCCGGGAATTAGCTTGGGCTAAAATGTTACAAAGTTTTATAAAACCTGACCATACGTTCTGGGCCATGCACCAAACGTTAGCTAAAAAACGTCAGTTAGCATTACCAGTACTCAACATTCAAGGCAGAACCTTACATTCTGACCATGATAAATCTGATGCTTTAGCAAATAACTTTGCCAAGGTCCATACGGACGCGGCTCTGATTGCCTCAAGACACGAACAGACTGTAAATCATTTCTACGAGCAATTTGACTGGGAGAAGTTGAGCGACGGTGTCCCCGTCAAGGTACCCTCACCCAAGGACATATACGATCTTGTCAGAAAAATGAAGGCCAAAAAGGCCCCTGGTCCTGACAAAATTACCGTTCCAATGTTGGCAAATGCCTCGCACAAAATTTTTTGTCAATTTCATTATATATTCAAGGCTTCACTCAAATATAATTATTTTCCCAGGGCATGGAGAAGTGCAAAAGTAATCCCGGTCCACAAACCGGGCAAACCTTCATCGGATCCTTCGGGATATCGACCAATTAGCTTGTTACCCATCCCGGGTAAACTCCTAGAGAGAGCAATATTCAATCTTATACTGGATCATGTCAAAACGAACAATATAATCATTGCCCAACAATTCGGATTCAGAGAGAAGCACTCTACTTTACATCAAGTAGGCCGCATATCTCAACACGTGGCTCATGCGCTCAACGTGAAGAGGGAGGTTGCCATGGTCTTACTGGATCTCTCCAAGGCATTCGATACGGTATGGCACAGGGCCATTCTATATAAACTCTATAAAATGGCCCTGCCTCATTCAATATTAAGACTACTAAACTCATATCTACTTGAGCGCACGTGCTACGTGTGCTTAAATTCACACAAATCTGTCATCTATAAATGCCAAACAGGAGTACCCCAAGGCTCCATACTGGGACCATTATTGTTCATTCTGTACATCAACGACATTCCCTCCATGCCCTCGTGTGAAAAAGCATTATATGCTGATGACACAGCAATATACTCCTCCACTACGAGAAAGGGTCGATTGACCCTTTTTCGTAGAATGCAAAAATACCTTGATAATATTATACAATACTGCAGTGACTGGAAACTCGTGTCAAATCCCTCTAAATCTGAAGCCATTCTTTTCTCTAAGGCTCTAAGATCTCGTACGGACGCCTTTAAGGAACACAACAAATTCATGATAAACGGTGAACCTGTGAGTTGGGCGAGCCAGGTCAGATACCTGGGTGTTATCCTGCATGATAAACTGCTATGGTCACCTGCTCTTAAGGATCGCATAGATAAAACTCTGCGCGCTCACGCAGCATTAAAATCTTTTATTGCGCCTTCTTCGCATCTACCACTCAAGCTTCGCTTAACCACCTATTTGATGTGCCTCAGACCCGTACTCACTTATGGGGCTCTCATCTGGTATTACGCCACCCCTATCTCCATCCGGATTTGTCTACAGCGGACTCAGTCTAAAATCTTAAAAAATATCCTAAACAAGGATAGACGGTTCCCCACAAAACTATTACATCAAATCACATCCATACCGTTGATTAATAATTTTATAAACAAAATGATTGCTAACTATAATGTCTCCGAGCATGAAAACCCGTTAGTAAAACTAACGGGGAGTTACACTGTAGACAATATACCGTATAAAATCAAAGTCTCATTTCCTCTTGCATTCTAACTTCATTTATTCTATTCTAGCTTAATATCTTCACGATTATCTTGCTTCCTTCCCTCCTTATGGGTGCTCCTCTATAAGGTTATTATATCATCTCATAGTCAGATAGATGCATTCCCAACTTCCCTGGGCTTGTTTTGCAAGCCCTCCGGAACCATGGGAGAAAATCCTTAACAACAGCCCTCGGGGCTATACTCCATGGCATTTCGCCACGGATGTTTAACACATCCTTCCTTGTAAACCTACTCAGGTTTTTGAAAATTTCCTGAGTCTTAATTAATTAGCTTCGGCTCACCAACATCCATTGGTAATACCAATCCTATTCTATCAGCCGATAAGGAGGCAAAGGCCTCCAGGTGCGGCTTAAATAGGCCTAGAAGTGTGTAGACCCCCCTCCTTCTCCGTCCTAACACTCATTTAAACCAACAAAAAAAAAAAAAGTTTAGGTCGGAGTTGGCTTTGGGTCTCACCTACCATCATTGACTTTTTCATTACAAACTCCACAGCGTCATTTAAATGCGTAACACTTGACACATTCGGGACGGTACACAGGCCAGTTTCCATTAAAAGAATTGCACCCACTGACCCCTCCCAGGGTTCATTATTTTATCAATCTGTTGACTGGGAAAAGTACAAAGAGGTCACTTTGAGCTGGGGCATCGTCGCTCACTTACAATCCCCTACTGATATTGACTCGTGTGTGCATAGACTCACTTACATCATTCTTGATTGGATCCAAATGGGATTCCACGTACAGGGACCCGAACATGGTAAATTCTCCTGTTGCAATCAGAAGAAAGCAAATAGCAAATGATGATCGTCTAACTGCCCTGTTGAGGACTAGGCGGAGACTACGACGACTATACCAAATCTCGTACGACTCTTACTTCCTCCAGCAATTGAAGGAAATAAACAAAGTAATACGAACCCGAATTTATAAAATCCGGGAACTAGCCTGGGCTAAAATGCTACAAAGCTTTATAAAACCTGATCCTACGTTTTGGAGCACGTACCAAACGTTAGCTAAAAAACGTCAGTTAGTAATACCAGTCCTCAACGTTGAAGGCAGAACCTTGCACTCTGACCATGACAAATCTGATGCTTTAGCAAATAACTTTGCCAAGGTACATATGGACGCGGCCCTGATCGCCTCAAGACATGAACAGTCTGTCAACAATTTCTATAATCAATTTGACTGGGGGGAGTTGAGAGGCGGTGTCCCCGTCAAGGTGCCCTCACCCAAGGACATATACGATCTTGTCAGGAAAATGAAGGCCAAAAAGGCCCCTGGCCCTGACAAAATTACCGTTCCGATGCTGGCTAACGCCTCGCATAAAATCTTCTGTCAATTCCACTACATATTCAAGGCTTCACTTAAATATAACTATTTCCCCAGGGCATGGAGACTTGCAAAAGTGATCCCGGTCCACAAACCGGGAAAACCTTCATCTGATCCTTCTGGCTATCGGCCGATTAGTTTGCTACCCATCCCGGGTAAACTCTTAGAGAGAATAATATTCAATCTCATACTGGATCACGTCAAAATGAACAATATCATCATTGGTCAACAGTTCGGTTTTAGAGAAAAACATTCTACCTTACACCAAGTAGGTCGTATATCGCAATACGTAGCTCATGCGCTCAACGTAAAAAGGGAAGTTGCCGTGGTTTTATTATCGTCATCGAAGTCGTAAAACGTTTTGCTGGTCATGATGTGACGTAATTTACACAACAAATATTATGCGAACCGATTTCAAGGTTTATGTGATATTTAATCACAGCTATAATTACCGTTCTAAAAAAACATTGTGTAATAGGAAAAATTTCAAAGTCAATTTTATTTCTTTTTTCTAATAAAATGATATACACTTTTGTTCATAATAAGATGGCGTTTGCTTAGAGGAATTCAACGAGGTGCAATATACGAGGTCATGTATCACTGTGAAATGTTATGAATTGTGTTAAATATCCATTTGTAAGGTCCTAAACTGTGAAATATGCCTGAATCATTGTTTTATAATTGTGGATCTTTAGGATGGACCTTCGTTATATGTATGTAGTGAAAACTTTTGTGCAAGATTTTTTTCACAACTTTAAATTGTTCGATTGACTAGGACAATAATTTCTATAAAGAATAAATTGGATCACAGAAAGATCTTTTAATTTTAGAAACAAATACAAACGAATGAATTGGATCACTGAAAGATCTTTGCATTTCAGAAAGAAATCCACAAAGGAAGATGTTAAAAAGTAGCCAAATTTTTGGTAGCTCAGACACCTAACGCAGTCTCTACTCGATAACTGTCTCAAATATCTAGCCTATAATTGTCCCAGAACTATCCCCACTATCGCGAGCCATACCGCGTGAGAGGCCACGAAGCTCGAGAGGCCTCGGTTGTTAAGCAGTATAAACATAATACGGGTCGGGTATATCGGTGAAAATCACAACTAATCCAATAAAAAAACTTCTTTATTTTTCGTTATTTTTTTATGAGACTCTCACCATCATATTCGTGGAATTTTTCTAATGAAAATAATACCGAATACGATATAATTCTGACGATATTTACTTCTGTAATGAATAATGAAAATTACTTCCCATTACAATTACATTAACGAGAAATTAGTGTACATAATTATATATAGTCTCACACCGATATAGCCGACCCGTATTATGTTTACACTCCTCAACGACCAAGGCCCTCGAAGCTTCGCTGTCCTTTTCTACGTTCGGCAATGGATAAAAGAATAGTATCTTCTAGTCGATAATTGTCCCTTTCTGGACCCGTGTTTTGGACAATTATCGAATAGACACTGTATTCGGCAATGGTTTTACAAGCTGAGGTGAGAATTATAAAATAGAGGCAATTTATTTTGGAGAAAAATGTACGAGCTAGGATGAATTTTGCGAAAGACCATTTAAATTGGAGCTGTGGAAAATGACTTACATCCATTACTTTTTACGAACGATTTTTGAGTGTGTGTACACTCACACCCGATAGTAAAATGTATGTCAGACAACGACGTATCAGGGAGGAATATCGACGAAATTGTACTAAACCAACGATAAAAGTAGGTGATGGATCTGCACTTGTTTGGGGTGGAATGTTCATAAATAGCTTTGGCCTGATTCACTAGATACAAGGAATTGGGGATTGACATGTTTATTTAAATACAGTGGAGGAAGTGTTATTATTACTTGTTGAAACGTCAGTGGCAAACGATTGAATCCATGAAGCGGATAATTCGAGTTGACGCACGCTTCAGGCGTTGTTAAAAAATGTTAATCTGTGCACAATGTTAACGCTGCATGCCTTTCGCGATCTGAACATTTCAGTCGCGTCATAATCTTGGAGTTCTGTGTACACTCCCGCTCAAAAGTATGTACAGTCTTTTCTCGATCTTTGTCCCAAATGTCTAGCCGATAAAAGTCCCACAATTATCCCCACTGCCGTGGGGTATACCCCGTGAGGGGCCAAGAAGCTTGAGTGACCTCGGCCGCCGAGGAGTGTAACAATTCGGGACCACTACTAATCCAATAACGAAACTTTTTTATTTTTCATTATTTTTTATGGGCCTTTCACCTACATATTCGTGGCATTTTTCTAATGAAAATGATATCAAACACAATATCGTTCAGATCATATTTACAGTAATTTTCCGTTAATGTAATTGTAATGGGAAGTAACTTTCGTCGTTGATTATACAAGTAAATATCATCGGAATTATATCATATTTGGTATCATTTTCCGTTCCATAAAAATATTTTTTATTTTTTTCTATAACAATATTTTTCCCGCTGACGTCACATTTCCCTCAGCTACGCTCGCGGACATCGTCGCGACGACCGCCCTTGTCCGCCTCAAGGTTTGCAGCGATTCAATTAATTTATATTTAATACACAACTCTATCGAAATGGTAAATAGAAACACGTAGTGAGATAGTAACAGTTACATATTAAATAATTGTTAGCATAAAATTGAGAGAGGCCGACTTTGCCGCAATAATTTACTTCAGTTTTCTTGTTCATAAAAAAAAATGTCAAGCATCAATGACCATTATTTAAACTTATTATAGTAGATATTTGGGAGTCGTGCGAGAGACTCGATGCGTTCGACCGACGAGCGTGAGCGCGCGGCGAAGCGTCGGGGACGAGGCAGGACAAACGCCTAACGTTCGTCGAAGGTTTCCGATGATCGGCGAAGAGCGCCGATCAACGGAAAAAAGGAAAAGAAAAGAAAGTAGTCGCGTTAGAACATTAGAGGCATCGACCACGTGTTGCCGTTACGCTTTATGCATTTTATGTACTTATGTTTACTTAAGAGACTACTACATTATTTAACACTAGATTGCCGGATGAAAAGAAACAAGGTAATATATGGTAATGAGGGTGATCAGATACTTATCTTCATGATTCTATTAAAAACCAAAATATGTTTAAAAAAAATTATTTAATTATATATATATAGATAAGTTAAAATTATAAAAATAAATAAAAACTGTTAACAAATGAGTAAAAATCATTTATACACCCTGCACCAATTATTTATATATACAAGTATAAATTATAAAAATAAATAAAAATTATTAATACAAACAGGTAGAAATTATTTATACACCCTGTACCAATTATTTATATATTTAAGTTAAAATTATACAAATAAGTAGAAATTATTTATACACCCTGTACAAATTATAATAAAAATTAAATTTATCATGTTATTTGACGACCAATTATTGTTTTAAACGTTACTGACAAATAAAGTGAATTAATTTATTAATAACATTTACTTAGTTAAATATGGTATGAGGTATAATTAAATATCGACAATATTTCACAAGATATTGACAATATTTCGTACGTTACCGTGATAAATAAGTGATTTCGTTGCATTTTAAATAAATTTGTTTAACTTTAAAAAATAAGATATTTATAGTAGGTTACAAGCTCCTTGTTCCACGAAGTCCAAAGTTTTTAAACCGTTTATTTGTACATACATTTATATATTACGACTTGACAACGTCGCTCGGTCTTTTATCCGAACTTCGACTACAATTTCGAATAAAAGATACATTTGATTTTCATGTATTCCTCATGCTCGTCTCGAATAAAAAATCGAATAAATCATCTTCCCTACATCGACCATCCGAATAAATCTCAGGGCCACGCAAAAATCGTACGTCGAAAACCAAAGATACATTCTGAGTTGCGAGTATCTGCCGAAATTGACCGTCGAATAAATGGTGGCGCTGCCTCGAACTCTCGAATAAAAGTCAAAGATACTTTGCAACTCATCAGCAGTATCTTCGAATAAATTCTCTCAAATAAATTCTCGCCGCTAGAGGCGTCGAATACGCATAGCCGTTACTTCGCGATTCGGATGACCCACGGACGACAAATGAAAATCGAAAAAAAGAAAGAAAGAAAATCGAGAGAAACGAGTTCGAATAAAAGATAGATTTCATTTATTTGTATTCGAAATTTTAAAATAAATGTTTGCCCAACTCTGCCCCTTAGGCATCGAAGCTATGATTCTGTAAAAGGTTATTTCTCGATTCTGTATTTTGGTTCTAGTTTCGGTTATATTTCGATTCTGTTATTTTGTTCGGCCATATATCAGAATATACAATGTATACAAGCAAATGAATGATCGACGATCGACAATCGTATTTATGTAAATAACTGTTTAAGTAATAAATAATAATAAATAATTATTGAAATAAGACAGTTTTATTCCGTTATAAGGCGACGGTGTTTGTTCCGAAATAAGGAAATCGCTATCCCCTCCCACCGCTTAGTGTCGCAACATGAGGGTATGTCATATTTTATCGTTTTCCAACGAAAGATACAGTCTTCCTTCCACGAGTGATAAAATTTTATCCCCACTACTATGGAGGAATTTCGATTATACTTACTTATTTAAGAAGCAACGAATGTTTAAAACGCAAACAAGGACAGCGTGTGGAAAGAAGGAGACGCACAGAGTCGTAGTAGTCGACATATGTACAAAACTTTCTTTTTCTTTCTTCTAGAAATTTTAATAACATATTTGGAAGATTTTCTGATTAAAATGAGTCTAAACACGGCATAATTTGGAATTTTTTACTTGTGTACTAATTCATAGTAGCTCCTCTTTGATCTTTATCTCAGGGTTTTCATCGCTCAGCTGTCTCAGTGGTCGACTTCGTGTTCTTCAGTACTGATGAAATACATGTATGATGGATTCTTGAAAAGAAGCAGAGAAGACACAAATTTCCTATTCACGAAACGAACGTTGGTGCCGTTTCTCGAGATAGAATATATCAAAACATCTTTGCGGACGATATTTTTCCGATACCGTTTACTGCCAGAAGGAGAAGGACAACTTTATGATCTTGCGCTACCTCTCCACTCTTGCTGACTCTCCATCTTGCTCCTCTCTCGACTCACTCGAGAACAAAGTCAAGTAAAATACAAGATGTACATATGCAGCAGAATAAGAGGACATGTTACACTTGTACCACTGCTCGGCCAACCACTTTACAGTTAGCCGCTACATTCGATCCTCTCGCAAAGCCAAGCCGCATAGGTAGTGTGATCCGAGAAACGGCAGAAGCCGTTCTGATCCATTTCCGTTTCTCCAACAAAACTGTATTATGTTTTTGTAAGTTTTGTTTATCAAGTAAAATGTTTCCATGGCCTCCAAATGTAATTGTAGAGAGCATGCTAATAATGCCCGTTCGTGTTCAAGCTGAACACGCTGTTATCGAGTATACATTTCCACTCGCTCCAACATCTTTCTTCTTGATATCTTGCTGTACTGGTCTCCGCAATTCGTTAACTTCTCTCTAATCTTCATCTTAACTTCTCTGTAATCTTCATCTTCGTTTTCATTTTCGTTGCTATCGATAAAGTATCAGCGTCATGTTCTTTATCTTCGTAGTTCCTTACAGTTGTTTTGTGACAACAGTAAAACTGTGCATTACAGGTTGATCAATTAGTAATGCACCAGGTTCCATTAAATCATCAATTCAATGAATGTGATGAGGCTCCTTCCACTATTCCACAAGTGGTCAATGTAAACATAATGTTTTAAAGGTCTAGTGAATGACCTACACCGCCGACAGCGGTCAAAATTCGCTACCACTCTATCCCGACAGTGATCACTGTTAGCATCCGAATTCCCTTCGACAATTCCAAGAGTAATCAATGTGAACAAGACACTGTAATTTCTTTATAGATTTATCATATTTTTATAGCTGGAAGGACGCCAAGCTCGATAGAGTTTTAATGATATTTACTTCTATCATAGTGTGCTATGGTCATTCATTAAATAAGTATACATGATCAAACTTATGCTGTGATTACACTCATTTTAATCAATCCCTCTTTGTGGTCACCGCGCTATCCTTCTCTATCGTCGGCAAACTTCAAATAACGTAGTAAATACCTACGACCTACACAATCATTGATACAGTTTTCTTTCGAAATAAGACGACGATGGTTTCTCGCACCAAGAAAATGTTCATCCCCTCTCTTTCTTTTGAAATTGTCCCCTCGACACCGCTTGGTGCCAGAACGAGAGAGTATGCCACAGTCTATCCTTTTTGCAACGGAAGATATGACTGCTCGGCCGACCACTTTGTAGTGTGCCGCCACATTCAAGCCATTCTCCTTACTCACTCGCGGTCCGCTCAGGAACAAAGCGAAGCGAAATAGGTACCGTTATTCATAATAGGTCGAAAGTCGTACCGAGCCATCGACTTATAGCAAAAGAAAACTGTACTCCAGAACCCGGAGGTTTTATCACTTTCTGAGGGAATACTGTATTGCTACTCGGCTGACAACTTTATGGTCTGCAACTACCTCTCTCTCTCTCCTCTCTCATTCTCCGTGTTCACTCTCGGGCGACTCCATAACAAAGTCAAGTCGCATAGGTACCCTAATCTGAAATACGGCGAAAGCCGATCCCGAACGTTCGTCTTTTATCGGAACAAAACTATAAATAGACGAGTTTTTACATTTGTGTTCACGATGTTGACATCTACAACGTATTAAAAAATCATCGAAATAGGTGAGGTGAGATGGTAGAGATATCGATAGCTGACCGATCTCGTCGAACAGTTTGATTCGTTTTACAGTTTTGGTCGTTTTTACAATATGAGAGATTTAATTTGTTTCGGAGAAGATCATGGATCGGAATTCCGGAAGCAAGAATAACTACCGGAGAAAACCCCGAGACGAATATTCTCGCATGCGGGCGTTTAACGATGCGAAGAATACAGCTTCCGGCCTTAGTTGGGCCGACAATGCTGACATTGAGGAGCGCTACGAAAGGGCTGTCGCGGAAGGGCGGAAATCAACGCCTAGTAGACAGACCCATAATCGGAAGCGATCTGAGGCCTGGCGCGAAACACCGAAGCGTCAAGCCTCGAAGCGCGATTAAGGCTCGAAAGAGCCACTTTTCCGCGCTAAGATCTCAACTCCTCCGGCCGAGGAAGACCTATATGCCGTAACTTCTGCGGGGCCGATGATCCCAATTACGCAAAATTATGCACATAATTTGGATTTCTCTACTTTTCCGCTCTTAGTGGAACGCACTTACCGCGATCTACTAACTGTCGACGAGAGATTGACCAGAAAGATACCTTTATGCGCATTCTTACACTACTGTAACACACTGCTCAACGCCACGACCGATCGTCGTGGTATTTTAGTTGCTTGCACACATTGTATACTCTACGTTCTGTCACAGAACCGAATTATAAACGAAACTGGAAAAAAATAGAACAGTTATAGGATCGATATAATATTGGTACTTAAGAACCATAACCGTAACCGACATAAGCCAGAGAACCGTCCTCATAACAGACAGTATTGAAACTTCGCACACTTATAGATCTTGTTCTCCTGTTCACGAATATACACCATTCTAGGGGCAGAAGTTTCAACGCAATCGGTGACCCGAAGGGTCGGCCTCTCCTTGTGATGCGCAATTGTGTCGACTGTCTAAATGATGACTATATCCGACTGTCAATGGATTCCCCCACCGCCCATAAACAAAAAGAAAGGTTATAGACTTTTTGACAGTGATATTGAAATTAATGTAATGTAACAATTACAACGATCAATTTTGTTGTAATATGGTAAATATTGCAATCCCAACAACACTTTCGAGGTGGCGCCAGCCGCGCCATTTCTAGGTACGCGACGAGGCCGTGCGGCGTGACGAGCGCGGGTGTAAGTGACCGGTTTAGATATATGGTTCTAACTCTGCCTAGAGAGGTTCTGTTTCTGTATTTTATATCAGACTCACAATTTTCAGCCTTTTCAAGTTTTAAGTTCGTTTCCATAGGAGTACTATATAATTTGCTGTTTTGCAATTGATATTTATTAGCCAATGACTCTATATACTTAGTTTGGTTCAATTTCATTTCGTAATCTTTATAATTATACTCTATATTTATACCAAGATATTCGCTTATCTCTCCTAAATCTTTCATTTTAAATTTGTCTTTTAACGCATTCTTTAAGTTTTGAATACTTTTCTTACTTTTACAACAAATTAGTAAATCATCTACATACATTAACAAATATATAATCTCATCTCCTTTTCCATAAGCATATAGGCAATAATCAATATTACTCCTTTTAAATTTTAGTTTTGTTAAATATTCATCAAAACACTCATACCACGCTCTTGGACTTTCTCTTAATCCGTATAACGCTTTTGACAATTTACACACTCTCTTTGTTCCATCATTATAACCTTTAGGTTGATTGACATATACCTCTGAGCGTACATTACCGTTGTTATCTACGTAACTACATCCATTTGTTCTATAATAAAACCAAACTGACAACAGAATGACAACAAAATTTTCAATGTTTGTGTTTTTGCTACTGGAGCGTATGTGTCATCAATAACATTTGTTTGTTGAAACCCTCTTACTACTAATCTAGCCTTGAGTCTATCATCAGATTTTCTTGTGTACACCCATTTTACATCTAAAACTTTCTTATTTTTTACATTATCAACTAATTCCCAAGTTTTATTTTCATACAGACTTTCCATTTCTTTGTCCATAGCTTTCTTCCAATTTTCACATTCTTTACTATTCATCGCCTCCTCAAATGTATACGGTGTATTTGCATCAATATAATTTACGTAAATAAAATGGGATACAGGATTTCCAAATCTATTTATAGGACTTTTCTTTCTGTCTGATTTTCTTTGAACTGTTAAATTTTCTCTATTCTCAGTTTTTAGTTTATTTGGATTTTTAACATTCGATTCAACGTTACTTTCGTGATCACTTATAACATTATCGAAATTAGTTTCGTTATCTCTACTTGACTCGAAAGTCAGAGTAGACAGTAAATTGTCAGTTTTATCATTTTCATCGACTTGAGATTCACTTTCATTATTTATCGAGACTCTATCCTTTTGATCATCAGCTTTTTCTAAACAAATTAACTGAGTATTTTCTTCGACTATTTCTACATGTCTACCATTAATTACTCTAGTATTAATTAAAACTCTATAACCGTCTTCAACGTAACCTACTAATACTCCCAGTTTAGATTTATTGTCCCACTTACTTTTCCTTAGAACTTCCGGATCCCTCACAAAGACTCGACTACCATAAATTTTTAAATTTTTAGCTTTAGGTTTTTTTCCGAAAAATATTTCATACGGTGTTTTATTCTCCGTTGTATTTGCAATTGATCGATTTTTTAAATACGCTACAGTCTTCATTATTTCAGGCCAGTACCTTCTATGTATTCTCGCTTCATTCATTAAGCATCTACCCATATCCATAGCAGATCTATTATATCTCTCTGCTACTCCATTCAGTTCGTGAACGTAAGGTGGGCACTGTGATAACTCTATTCCTTTTGATTTTACAAAATCATAAATTTCGCGATTTAGATATTCTTTGCCATTATCACAGCGTATTTTCTTAACTCTTTTGTTAAATTTATTTTCTACCAAATTGACAAATTCTTTCAAACAACTTGCAGTCTCTGATTTATTTTTGATACAGAAGATTCTAGTACATTTACTGTAGTCATCAATAAATGTTAAAAAATATTTTTCTCCACCATAGCCAACTATGTTATGTGGGCCATTCAAGTCGGTATGGATCAATTCTAGTATTTCAGTTGTCTTTGTTCTATTATTTTTAAAAGGTATATTTGCCATTTTACTTTCTATGCAATTTGCACATTTCATCTCGACATTTTCGATTGTTTCTGGCAAGCCTTCTACTAATTTATCTTTTACTAATTTATTTAAATATTGAAAATTTACATGACCAAGTATCCTGTGCCATTTCTCTTTGTCTGTTAATTTTACTGCATTTACGTACGTTTCATTATTATCCTTTTTTTGTACATAGCTTTTCATAAAGTATAAACTATCCTTTTTATAAGCAACAGCTATTAGATCTCTATATTTATTATAGATTTTTGCATTTTCATTTCTTGCTACTAATGTACACTTTGCTGTGATTTTAGAGAGACTCAATAAATGTTGTCTAATGCCTTCTACATAATAAACATTTTTTAAATCAACTTGCTTCTCATTATAGTAATTTTTAAAATAAATTGTTACATTTCCTAATTTAGTGGCCTTTAACTTTTTACCATCCGGTAATTTCACATCTACAGGATTTTTCAAGACTATATATTTATCAAAGAATTTATCATCTTTTATAATATGATCTGTGCAGCCACTGTCTAGCAACCAATCAATCTCATCACGATTTTCATTATATTCATTATACCCTGCTACATGTTTTACCTGACTTACCTCTTGTTTGCACACCTGTGTTGTCCACAACTCGGATGAAACATTATTGTGGTGATCGCTTGAAGACTCAGCTTTGGGTTGACCTTGTCCTCTGCCTCGGCCACGACTCCTATATGATCCGCCTCTATTGAAGCCTCTGTGGTAACCTCGTTGACCTTGATTGAATTGCATTCTGTCTTGAGTTGTTTTGTTTTGTTGTCCATGCCAACAGTCCTTTTTATGGCCTATTTTTCCGCAAGTGTAGCATTTTGGTATAGTTTTCATAGTAAATGTACTCACATTGCTTTTCTTGTCAGACTCAGTTTTAGTCATATTCTTCTCTTTGATTTTTGTTTTTACGTAGTCTACGGTTCTTTTATCTTCTGGAATGACATCTATGAAATCTCCGATGTAGCTGTAGCTTGGTGGCAATGCTCTGAGTAAATATCTCATCTTTTCTGCTTCATCTAATTTTCCACCAGCCGCTTTAAAGTCGTTTGTCGTTTTCTCAAACTCGACAAAAAATTCTTCCACTGTATTGTAATTATTTAATTTGACTTCTTCAATTTTCCCTCTACATATTATCTGTAGAGCTGTAGACTTAGTCGTATACATCTTTTCGAATTTTTGCATCATTTCTAGAGCAGTTTTATATTCACCCACATACTCTAATTGTTTATCAGAAATCGTGCTGATTATCATATTTCTTGCTTTCAAATCCATTTTCTTCCATTGTGCTTCTCTATCTCTGTATGCATTCGTTATTGTACTGATTGCTGGTTCGTGGCAATCTTTATATTCTAAAAGCGTCATCAATCTAATTTTCCAACTTGAGTAATTTGCACCATCAAAGATGGGTATCGTGATCTCTTCAATCTTTGCTTGTTTAGCCATTTTTACTTCTTCAGCACTTATGTTTTTGTAAATCTGATTTTTCACTATAATAATTTTCTTGGTTTCTTTCAAAAATATTTTCCGAATCTGGTTTCTTAGTTTCCTATTCACTTTATCTTCTTTATTTGCTATTTGTATTTCTTCATCTAACTTTTCCTCATTATTCGTGCTTAACCACGACCACGTGAACATGTGCTTAACCTCAAATTTGCCACGTGCTCTATACTGGCACTTTACCAACTTTTATCACACAAGATTTCATGCTCCTCGAGCATTTAGCTTTTCCCAATGAAAATTTTTGTTTTATGTTCAAATTTCACTGTGTGATTCACTCTACTTACTTAAATAACAATAGCCGTAAGCTGCTTTCCACGTGGCGTTTTCCAACCTCAATTTTTGTGTATCTATTAATTTATGCAACCACGCTCTGCTACCATGTTGAGATATACAGGATGAACGTAAAAAGGAACGGTAAGCTTCATGTCGAAGTACTTCAACATAAACAACAATTTTATTTTCATAACTTTGAAACACACATCTATGTTTTACATTTAAAAGGGGGCCGGCAGGAATTTGACCTTGACTGTCACGCCAATTCTTGAACGGTCCTCGAACGGTCAGTAGGGAAAACTCATTGTGGAATGGTTAAAATTTTTTTTGTGGAACTACGTCGCGTCTACGACATATCGGTAAAAAAGAATATATGAAATGCCGATTGAGGATGGTAAGAAGATTGAGTAGTAGCGGAAGAGAGAAACGAAAATTGAGAGAGAAAGCTAGCGACTAGACATGGTTGCCACATATAATCCTTCGCCTCACTGTTGCCATGTCATCAAAACCGTAAATGTACAAGCGTTTCGTGAAACTGATTCCTGCCTCGTGAGCCCGATTCAGCCGACCAACACATGCTAACACATACATTGCCACGGGCGCGTAGATATACGCAGGACTCGTTGTCACATTACCTCTGCAGTTTTTCGCTAATATCTCTGGAATGAAACTCGAATGGCGGTCACGTGTATGCAAAAGCTAATGAAATCATTTGATGTATATTAAATTAAATCAATTTATTCTTAACATTATAATAATTTTATATATATTACCAGGACTTCTTGAAAATGTGCCGGCATTTACTTCCTGGCAGAAAGAAAATTATATTCAAATCTCATTTGAATGAAATTTAAAGCAGCTCTTTTTATGCCACGAAGCGCATAAATGTAATAATATATGTATACTATTATATATATGTATATTTATATATATCGTCTATGTCACGCCGTATTTTATGTACACTACAAAAATTGGTGTGGCGCGACGGTAGCGTGCCAAGCTTTCACCCGGCCGACCAGCGTTCAAATCCTGCCTACTAACGCATTTTTTTTTTATTTTATTATGTTTTATCGTTATGTATTTATATTTTCAATCGATTTTTATATAATAATTATATATTAAATTTTATAAATTTCCTGTGATTTTCCGGATTTCGAACAAGTTACTATTACGTTTGTGTGATGAGACATCTCGATGTTGATTTTAAATAGACGTGTTAAAAAACGGATCACCCTTTCTTCATTACATTATAAAGTCAGAAAAGTAAAACCATAAAAGTATCTACTAAAAACGTTTCCCCTTCGTAATGACCCCTTTAGAAGGATGAAGAATTGAACATTGGCTTCACAATGAGCTGGAAAAGGACGCGGGGTGTCCCCGTTTCAGGTAGGTGAGTAGTGCGCTCCGCAATACCAGCAGACTTCGTTTACGACTAAATGACCCTATTTTTACCTCGAGAACTATGGGTCATCCCTGTTGTAGTAATGTTTCGGCTTTTATTCTTTCTATGTAGTGTTTAGTGACCGAATCTCAAAGGATTTTTCGATCTCTTACAAATTGTTGATTTTACAGACATTTCAAAAAACGTGTCACCCTTTTTCCAATTCTAAGACTAGAACTCCCAAATCGACGATATGACCTTCGAATGACGAATCAAATTTTTTGTTTTCTTTCATTCGTTATTTGAAGTTTTTATTTAGACATATATTTTGCAGACAGTACCTCGCAGACTGCAAAGCCGACAACACGAAATTCTGGTTTTGAAGTATATTTTATGAAACCCTAATTGTCAAGTAAATAATCACCACCTTCTCGTGGTTTTCATTGAGCAATGACACCTTTTTTGTAGAACATATTCAATTCACATACAAACTAACATGTATACGTAATCAATCACAATTCTCCATTCTTCTGAAGGGTTCATTTTGAAGGGGAAACTTCAGGGAATGTGACCATATTTTTTCCAACATGTGAATCACTGGCTCATCATCGGAAAAAAACGCAAAAGAGGAATTTGTTTACAGTTTCCTACATTGTAAAGTTACTTGTCATGGTCGAAAAAATTATTTTATAACAGCCGTATCCTTTCTAAATTAAACAAAAAGTAGTGTAGCTGAAGTGGAGAAACAGTCCCGGAGATAATAATTCGCAAGCGAGGCCCGTTCATCGACAATGTAGGCAGAAATTGCAAACTTCGCCTGTAATTTCTAAAAATAGTTCTCAAGCTGCAAAAAAGAAATTATTGCTAAACCTCTTCAACTGTTACATGGACTACAACATATTTCATTCTAGTTAATTACTGGAATATAACGGATATTTTTCTATTCTATAAATAAATAGTAAATAATCAGACTTTATTCGAACAGATCTTCAAATAAAGGTATCATATTGTCATCCGACACTGGCGCTCAACACGCACCAGAGACCAGAGTTGGGCATTGTTTCGATAAAAAATTATTTAAATAACGATTCGAATAAAAGATACTTTATCTTTATTCGTTATTCGAAGGTTCGAATAAAAAAAGTATCTTTATCCGACGAGTATCGAATAAATAATTTTATTCTACGAGAATGTAACCGACGAATGAAGATAATTTTTTTTATTCGAAGCGGATGTATTCGCTATAAATCCTCGGATAACTTTTGCCAGCTCGACGAATGAACGGCGACGACGCCCGACGAAGACCGACGAGCGCCGAACGTCGAAGACCCAGCGACTGCCAAACGCCATACAATGTACGCGGATGGAGAATCGTGCATTATTGGCAATTTATGCTTTTATATTTTTAATCAGAACAATATTGTTAATACGAATGAGTTTTAGAGCTTTTCACGATCAAAATGAGTCCAAACACGGCATCATTTGTTTGTGATTTTTATCGTAACATTACGAATCAGTGAAACTTGTTCGATTACACTCGAATTTGACCTCATTCTCGTCAGGAAAATCCCCTCCATACGCTCGTCACAATTTTATGAGGATATATTGAAAAATCTAAAAGTTTAAACTTTCATTCGTCCGCGATTCTCCATCCGCTTACATTGTATGTCGTCTGTCGTCGCTGGGTCTTTGATGCTCGGCGCTCGGCAAAAGTTATTCGAACATTTATTCGAAGCCTTCGAATAAAAGATACAGATAAAAGATGGAAAAATTATTCGAAGCTCGAATAAATCCGCTTCGAATAGAAAAGTAACTTTATTCGTCGGATACATTCTCGTGGAATAGAATTATTTATTCGATACTCGTCGAATAAAGATACTTTTTTAATTCGAACCTTCGAATAACGAATACAAATATTTTTATCTTTTATTCGTTATTCGTAACATCTCCCCCCTTAAATGAAACATCGCGGTTCGCGTGATGCTTTCGATCTGAGAAAGAAAAACGTCCTGAGAACTATGATAAAGAAAAATGTCGGGTGTAGTGTAGTGTAGTGTGATGTTTAGTGTACTTATTTTTAGGTGTGGTCTCGATTGCGTAGCCCATTTGAATCCAGTGTTCCGCAACATCCAGTGGGGGTTGATCAGGTGGTTGGTCCAACAGGAGGTGGCCCTCAGGGTTAGCCACTACTGGTGATGGTCACTTCGCTAGCGTAGTCGCTTCGGTCTCTCATTACTATCCCGGAGATGGTGTTGATTCGGCGGATGGCTTCTGTTGTTACGGGGGCGGACGCCCCTCCGCACCATTTTTACTGCCTGCCAGATTATGTATTCGGACTATGTTGGTTATTAACTCTGTTAAATAGTCTCCATATGTTTTCAAGTTCGTACCAGTTGGGAATGAGGTTGGTTACCGAGCTTGTTTACCGATCCACTTGCAAATTGTTTGTATTTTCAATAACTGTATTTTCGAGCGGTTCTTCAAACGAAATTAAATCATCAGATAAGCTTTGGTTCTTATCTGTAGAAAAAATTTCTGTGGAGTTTGCTGCGGGTAAAAACTGGTGTGTGGTATCCTGGTCTTCATCTGGCATCAACACTTCTCTAGATAGGCTCGGAAGGGACCGGTTTTTGTTTATTATGGGAGAGTGTCGCACTTTTCCAAGAGCGGGCTCTTCTCTTTCATCTGAACTGCTTGTTTCTTGATATTTCGGTCGTTTTTCTCGGTCTCGACGTAATTGTCTGATACGTTGTCCAATTGAATCCGGTCTGTCTTCATCTGTCTTCGGTAGTTGGGTCTTGAAATCGGGATCTCGAAGTTCACGTGGAATAAGTGGTAAACAAGAAATGGTAGGGTTGCGTGAAAGAGCATCTGCGTTCATATTCGTTTTTCCGGATTTATGGATAACCTGATAATCGTACTCCAGAAGTCTTAATTTCCACTTCATGAGTCTCGATGTCGGATCTTTTACAGAATGTAGCCAAACTAGAGGTCTGTGATCTGTCACAAGAGTGAATTTGGTTCCGTAAACATACGGTCTGAAATATTGAACGGCGTAAACCATGGCCAAACATTCTTTTTCTGTAGCTGAGTAATTTTTCTCTGCTTTATTGAGGCTGCGCGATGCGTAAGCAATCGGCAGATCATTTCCAATCTCGCCTTGACTAAGCACGGCTCCAATGGCATGTTCTGATGCATCCGTTGTAACGATGAATGGTTTGCTGAAGTCGGGGTATTGTAAAATAGGTTCTTGGCAAAGTTCTTCACGTAATTGTTTAAAGCTGTTTCCCTGTTCTTCTGTCCATTTGAATTTTATTCCTTTTCCCAAGAGGCTAATCAATGGTTTTGCCTTAGTGGTGAAATCTGATATGAATCGTCTGTAGTATCCTACTAATCCCAAAAATTGTTGTATATTCTTCTGATTGGTGGGTGTTGGAAAATCCTTGACGGCTTTTAATTTTCTGGGGTCAGGTTTTACTCCTTGTCTTGAAATAATGTGTCCAAGGTAAGTAACTTCTTTCCGTAAACATTCACATTTATTGGTCTGAAGGGTTAAGCCATGTTCTCGTAAACGATTGAATAATTTCCTGACTTTAACGTTGTTTTCATGTAGTGATGATGCGTAAACCACAATGTCGTCCAGGTAAACGAACACGTCCGTTCCCTGAAGTCCAGTTAGTACTTGATCCATGAGGCGTTGGAAGGTGGGTGGTGCATTTTTTAAACCAAACGGCATTCGTGAAAATTCATAATGTCCGTTAGGTGTGGTAAAGGCTGTTTTCTGCCTATCTTTCGGGTCCATCTCTATTTGGTGAAAACCATTTGCGAGATCGAAAACGGAGAAGTACTTAGCTCCACCGAGACGACCTAATATTTCTGTAATCTGTGGTAGCGGGTATTTATCAGAAATTGTTTTATCATTAAGCGCACGGAAGTCTATGACCATACGCCAACGTTTGTTTCCCTGTGCATCCGGTTTCTTAGGTACAATCCACAAAGGTGAATTATATGGGGATTTCGACGGAGTTATTATTCCTTCGGATAGTAATGCGTCTATCTGCTTTTTTATCTCATGTTGATGTATCGGAGGATAGCGATATTGTCTTGTGTTTATTGGAATTTCGTCGGTCGTGTGTATGGAATGTTTGAAATCGGAGGCCTTCCCTAGCTTATCTCCGGGGAGATAAAATCGGTCGGGAAACTCCTTTAACAGAGCAGTGATGCTGCACAGTTCCTCTTTGTTCAAGTGCTTGAGATTTAACATTTGGGAGATTCCCTGTGCCCTATCTTCTCTGTTGTTGAAATTAGCATGACCTTGTACCTCTGAGTAGATGTCTTCGTCCGAAGTGCTTACAATGTCATAGGGTTCCAAAATTTGTGGTTCTATTTCTATGTCCAGGTCTTCTTCGCTGGTGTTGGTTGCCATAACATGACACCTTCCTTGATCGTTTATGACAGCTGCTTCTCCTATGTACAATCGGTCATGTGTTCTTATGCGAGGCAAGTAGCCTTCCTTGATCTTCGGATTAGCTATGTGAATAGCGATTTGTTGTGAGGTTTGTGACGTTGCACAAACCCCGCCGCCCTTAAGGGTCCCTAACAACCGAACGAAGGGACCGGACTGCCGTAAAACACGTTGTCGCGAATAGAACCACGGCTCGATAAGTTAGGAAGCGCTCCCCGAGGAACTCCCGAATCGACAGGAAACGCGTACTTTCACCCTTTCGCGCACGCCGAGCCCGGCAAGTTTCAGGTACGCGAGCGGCGCCCCGGCATCCAGCCGACCTGAAGAAAGGGCACAGCGCTTCGCGGGACCACCTACGCCAAACCATGGCCATTACGCAAATCCGGTGCACCGGTAATAACGAGGAATGGGCGACGCCACACACGGGCCAGACAACCCGGAGGTGACGAAGCGGGACGAAGGCCCCTGTCGACCATCCGACAACCTATTTCGCGGTCCTGCCGTCGCCTCACCTAGCCAATTGCAAGGGGCCTCGGCGAGGGTGGTGTAGGCGCCCCCCCCCCTCTCCATACCGGGGTAGGTCACCGATCTGCCCCGCGTGTCAATTTCGGAATGATTTTCGCGTAAGGTCTGGGGCCCAAGGACCCGACGTAGGCACGATCCTGCGAGTTCCGAATCTCGCGCCAGACGCGCGCCCTATTAGAGGAAAAGCCGGGCTACGGCCAGGAGTGGGGATGCGAGGACCCTGCCGTAACGCGAACGGACTAGGCCGAATTACTGTCGCGGTGACTTCCGTACGGAATCGTGTCTCGAAAATTACCGAACCAGCCCGGACCGCCGTGTAACCGGCTCTATCGAAACTCGTCCCGATTACCGTCCACGCGAAGTGCGTGCAATTCCAATATCGAGCTACCGCGGGACCACGATCTCGATACCGATAGGAAGCCAGAGCCGAACACCCGGTAGACCATCCCGAGCGAGGCGGGCCGAACCGCGACAGAAGGCGGAAGTAGTACCGACAGGAACGGTGAGTCCCTTAAGTGACCCTTTTCGTGTATTTTTCGCGAGTTGGTTCGCCAGGCTCTGTCGGGGAACAAACGAGGTCGGCCGACGACGATCCCGTGCCCTCGCGGCAACGCGAGCTCGCGGATCGCCCGTCGGACGCGTAATATCGCGTCTCGTTCCCCGAGTTTTCGCGCGCCGAGGCGCTTCTCGCCTCGGACATTCCGCTAGTACCGAATTCACCGGTACCTTGAGTCTCGGCTGCGAGTTCCCGGAAAAATATCGCGCGGAAGTCTTCCTCGGAGGAGCTGCCGCCGTTATCGTTTGCAACCATCTGTTTGTTACGTTACATTTCGCGTTATTCCTATCGAGCCGTCGCATAGTCTATCGCGAAGTTTTCGCCGAGCGTTCGCCGTCCGTCAGAACCGAAACTGCGCCGCGACAGTCATACCGTGATCGCGCCGACCACCTGCGTGCCGCGAAACCCTCGCTTCGGCGAGGGGCTATTCTCGTGCCGATCTACCGCACCCCCGCGGCGTATTTTACCGATCGACAACAGCGCGTTGCGAACCCTCCACCTTACCGCAAACTGTGTACGAAGAGCGCGGGCTCTCGGGTGCGGCCACGTGGCCGCGGCTTTGTAAAACCACCGACGCCAATAAAATTGTAGAGCCCAGTCTGACTACTGATATTTCCACCTGCGCGATCCGCCCTGCCGTGAGGGCTGTCCTCGTTCCCTTCCGTGTCCGAACCCCCGGCCCTTCTCGCGCCTCTCGACCTTCTCGCGGTTCCCGAAGGTTCACCTCCCGCCCTCAGCTTCGGCTAAGGGCGGACTTCGTTCTCGTTTCGCGTGGCACCCGTCCGGTGCCTGGCGCCCGAGCAGTAGGCTCTTCCCGATTTCCGAGAACCTTCGAGAATCGGTTAGTACCGGGAGGACCGCGTATTCACGGCCGTACGCGGCCCGGCCTCTGAGCCCATAAATTCCCGGAGTGGACCCCGCCCCCGCCTTCCTACGCGGCGAGTGGAGGTCCACGTTACAGGTTCTTGCTGGAATGCGGTGTTTAGTTGTTTTTTCTGGTGCTTCTAAATAATTTGAAAATCGAATAGGCCTGATAGGTTTGTTCTTTAATACCAGTGTTCCATGGTAATAGGAAATCTCAGCCTGTTCTTGTTTTAGGAATGGGCTTCCGATTAGTCCATCTGCTTCTATGGCAAGGTGTTTTACTACGTAAAATATTGCTGGGGCTTCATGGATATGAAGAATTGTCGTCCCTACGGTGAAAATCGGGGTTGTGGTGAGTCCAGTTATTTCGATTTCCTCTCGTGAAATCTCTGCTGTTCTTTCTAGAGCGTCGAGGACTGCCAAATTTACGGACGCTCCACCGTCAATTAAAAATTCTCCCGTTCCTGATTCCAGTTCTGGGATCGTAATTTTTATCCGTGGTGCAGGTGCTTCCTTGATGAGGGTTTCTCTTCGAAGCGGACGGATCTTGGGCGATCTTCTTTCTTTTCGCTCATCGTGTCGCCTGTACGGTGAGCGCGATCGTAGTTTAAAAATTTCTTTGATTCCACGGACGAATCTCGCGAATCTCGCGAATCTCGTCGGAATCGCGGGCTACGGGGACGATTCCTGCAGAATTTCCCGTCGTGCCCGGAAGTTCCGCAATGCCAACAATACATGTTTGACATGCGATTTTTATCGGTACCCTTTAGAATCGTATACCGTTTTTCTCCGTCATCTCCCATTGATGACTCGGAGCGATTAGAGGGGGAGTGTGAGGGGCTCCTGTGACGCAAGGTCCAGGCAGAAGCGCGTTCTTCTCTTTCCTCCCCAAAACCAGATGGTCTCGTGCGTCGATCTCTGTGTCGATCATATCTGCTCGGAGATAGAGGATACGACACTTCACGCTCGCGATAACGAGGATCTTGGTCAAAAGAATCTCGGCGGGACCACCTTGATGGTGATTCATTCCGAGGCGATTGTCTTCGATTTCTTAGTTTTTTATCTATTTGCAGCACAGCGTCGTAAGCTTCCTCCAGATTTTCTGGATCTTTTAGGAGAGCCGACACCTTCAAGGCAATACGATCCGGTAATCCATCGATGAAGTTTTCCAGAACGTCCTTCTCCATTTCCTTGATGAATTCTTCAGCGTGGACCTCGTATTTTTCCTTAATGGCTCCGCGCGTACAATAGACTAGGTGGCTTGTCCTATCGATGTATTGTCGAAGGCTCTCACCTTCGCGGATACGTAACTTCGCGATTTCCACTTGGAAATATGACAAACTTTTGCCAGGCGCGAATCTGTTCTTTAAGTGCTGAATTAATGCTTTTGCGGTCGTAAACTTGTGCTCTAATGTGCCCGACGAGTTTAGTAAGAACAATTGCTAGATACTCGGTTTCCGTACCCTCAGGAATCAACGTTAACCCGTCCTCTATAGTCTGCGCGAAACGAGACAAGGGTGGGTCTTCCCCATTAAAAGTCGGAATTGTCGAAGTAACGTTTTGTAAACATGTCCTTTGCGTCAACAGCGACATAGAATTTGCAAGTGATACCGTCAAGTTCATTATGTCAGCGTTAGAAGTATTTGCTATTCCGTTCAGCATTTTTTAAAACATAACTAGCGAAAACTAGTATATAATTTTTTAATAAAAGCGTAACTAGCGAAAACTAGTATATTGCTTATAATATTACGACGTGACTAGCGAAAACTAGTATATTGTCGATACTCAGTTACGAGTAATTTAACTTGTAAAAAACCAAAAATTAAAGCGATCCTAAAATAATTGAATGCATCCCACCGCTGTCACCAGTTTTGTTACGAGCCAGGGCTGCGAGCAACGCGAGAGGCCGGCGAGGGGTTGTTACCCCAGGAATATGGTTTCAATTTGTTAGTTAGGTACGCGGACGCACCCAATGCGAGATCGGGGAGCCGCTAGGATAGTTGACGTCGAGGACGCACCTGATGCGAAATCAGGGAACCTCTGGGAGGTTGGAGTCAAACGCAGACGCACCCGATGCGAAACCGAGGAGCTACTAGGAGGATGAAACTTCGTGAACGCACCCAATGCGGAATCGGGGAGTCACTAGGAGAGACGCGCGGCGAACCCGATTTAAAGGAAGGTGGATAACTCACAGACGCACCTGATGCGAGACCAGGGAGCTGCTAGGATACGGAAGAACCCAATGCGAAATCAGGGTTCCGCTAGGATGGTATAATTTTCGTGGACGCACCCAATGCGAAACCGGGGAGCCACTAGGTTGGAGAAATCTTCGTTGAATTGAATCTAAGATTAGTAAGCCTCGTAACTTATATATAATTTAATGGATACAATCCGAGCGGTAAGATTGTATCATGTGGGAACGTTAAGTTATTAGATTAGGATATCAGGCAATAATTAAAGGTTGTAGATTACGCGAGTTAACAAACAAGACAAATATATTCTGATTTGGAATAGTTACAAGTGTGATTGTTTGTGTCGCGAGTGGATGTAGTAAGTGTACAATTAGAGAAATTGTTACCTAATGATGCACGGTGTTGACGCACTGGCAATGCAGGGTTAGATAGCGATTGTTGAATGCCAAATAGAATATATACCGAACTGACGGAATCTATAAGGTTACGAATTGATTCGAAAGGGACTTTAACCCGATCTCACTAGACTTGACACGACGTGACTGCACGAGTACTGAACCGCGTCTGAATCTTGACTGAACCGCTTCTCGACTAACCAAAGAGGATGAAAATGCATGGGTTTATATACCCTAAAAATGAGAGGGGAATGTATCTGTTTTATTTTACGGTCGCATACTCGTATTTGTCGTTTCTAGTGAGTTTAAGGTTTGCAGCTGGATCTTTTGTTTATAGGGGTAAAACGAAGGGTTAGCCAGGATGTTTCCTATCAAAGACTATCTTGACAAAACATTCCAGAAGGGGATGTTTTGAAGATTTCCATATTAGGAAATCGTACGGTGCTGTTACTGAATCATGCTTCGTGCCAGCTGCGTCCAGCCGGAGTACAATCATTAGACAAGGGGCCTGTTGGGACGCTTTTCGTTCTCAGAAAAGAGATTAGAACTTCTAATCGAAATGAACGTGGAGACACGTCTCCATACGTAACACCCGAAAGCCGGCCATAGGACAATTTTTCGAAATTACGAATATTGTTCATTTGAGTTGCGATGTCATTTTCTTCAAACCACAACGAACAACTTTACAAATTAATTTTAACATTGTGAAATCATATTTTTATTATGTTCTCTTCAGTCAAATACTGCGAACTGTAATGCTTGTTTCTTCCTATTGTGTCAAATCTGTACACTTTGGAGGACAATCTTGCGATTGAAAGTTATTACTTAATTAAAATTGCTTGCATGACCATGCATCAGCATGTACATGGTTTCGAATGTACACTGTCATAAAAGAAAAATCATGTTATCCGACCAAAATAAAAAAATCAATTAATGAAAATTAAATTATTGATTAAAATGTTAAATTAACATATTCGTGTCCAGCGACCTCAAAAACCCTTGCGCACGGTTTTCTTTTGAAAAGGTTTCCAATGTTTTCTTGGCCGGCTTTTGGGCCTTTGGACGTTGTGCTGCGCGCGAAAAAAATATGAGAACGACCAGGTAACAGGAAAAATCCCTTCTTGCCTGCGAAATGACCGCGATGAATGTTTTCGGACGTACCTACTCGCATTTGGCACGCAGATATTTTATGGCCTACAGTCTTTTATAGTAAAAGGTCCACTACAAATGAAACGGCTATTTTTCTAGTAATGTTTAAAAAATGTTTTCACATGTTGGAAAGTTATGCACTCTTCGTTTTACTTGTATCGAAGGGTATCACCAAAAACAGTGGTTCCGATTTTTTCAGATTTTTGCGTGGGTGGTAAAATTACCAAATACAAGCTAGACATAATAATACAAATTTATACTCACGTTTCCCTCAATTTTCGTTTTACACTCAATCTTCTGCTGGAGAGACGAAGCCTTCCTGTTGCATTCTCCCTCACATGTCGTAGCGACGCGGATGATGCACATTCGTCGTTTTTTGTCACAATTTTTGTCATTTTATTATAATATAATGAGGTGGAATATAATAGAATAGAATAGAATAGAATAGAATAGAATAGAATAGAATAAAATTTAATAGAATAGAATAGAATGGAATACAGTAGAATAAAAATAAGAAGGAAAAAATGAGAAATAAATATCGCGTTTTGAACAATTACTGACGGAGATTTTTTCACGACCGAACGCGTCTCTCTTCGTCAGTAAACAGCATCTTTCAGTTTTTTCTCACCCCCTCCTGGTAGTCCACCAGAAAGCCCAAGCTTTGAAACATATCGCAATGATTTGAATTTCGACCTTCGTGCCGCGGCCAGCGGTCGCGGGAAATTCGAAAGACGAAGGGGAGGTGCGATCTTTCGTGACCGACCGGTGCATTTTCATGAAAATCGGTGGATCCCCCGTGCTCGACGCTGGGACCGAAGGCTCATTCCGAGCTTGACTTCAGAAGGGAAAACAACGTAAGTATTAGAAAGTCTATCTATCGCGAATATAGGTGAAGAAACGTTTGTCAGTCAATTTGAATGTCGATTTTTTTTCTTTATTTACTACGCGAATAAACTTGATTCGTTGAACGCGTGGTGAAGTGTTATAGTGTTGTGTAGAATTTGGAAGTGTGCAAGAATGTTTTGTTCGGCATCGTATCGGATTGTGAGTGACTGCTGGTGTGCAATAATTCGGTGCAAAAAAATTTTGAACTGTGATTTCATTTGAAATCGTTACAGTTGAATTTTACAATTCTTTTATCTGTGCCTATATTGAAACTTTAAAAAATATGTTTCATTGACTCGAATAAACTGTATCGATGCTGGAAATTTAGTCAATGAAACCTATGATATTGGTTTTTTCCTTCGTTTACGAGTTATAAACGTTTGGGAAAAATTGCAATTTTTAACGAATTCGACTTATAATTGACAAATATCGATAACATTTTCAGCATGGATATAATTTGTTCGAGTTAATGGAACACATTTTTTGAAGTTTCAATAGAGGCCCAGATAAAAACGTTGTAAAATGTAACTTTTCCTACATCTTCGACTAATAAAATAATCCTTGTAGCTTCTCGAAAACACTCAAGTCTTTTGGTGTGAATGCTGTTCAAAACGGTGTTGATTCAATTTTGCTCTTCACTGATACGTCTCCACCCCGTGGATTTCCGACCCATCCCAACGATTATGTACCCGATTCTTTCGAATTATTACACACCTGCAGTCACTTAGAATCTTTGTTCACGAATCCGATACGGTCACGAAAAAACCGTTCTCGCACACTTCCAATTTCTACACAACACCATAACACGCGTCCAACGAATCAAATCAACTATTATTTCATTTGTATATTAGTTTTCTTCTGGACGCTATAAAACGTTTTTTTACATATATACATTTTACTCCTTCGATAATCTTATAACATAATTTTTTTTTCTTTTCCAGAATAATGGAACCCACTGTTGCCAAATTTGAGAGGCTGTCGGTGTCAAGACCTCGGGGATCAAGAATCCCAATAAGGGTCGGCGAGACGACACCGCCCACCGCCTCCCGCATCGCGATGCCGGCAGCAGCACGGCACAGTGGCACACCGCCCACGGCATCCGCAACGCGGGACGGGATGACGCTCCCGAGATTGGATGAATATTCATACGTAAGTCACTATAGAATAATCAATAATGAACAGTCAACAATTATACATAATAAAATTCTTTTTCAGAACAAGCTAGCGAAATTAATCAAGCGGGCGGAATACCGCCACAGAAACCGTGGCCAACGGAAAAAGAAGCGGCTCGACGTGGGAGGAGGCCGCGGAGGAGCCCGCGGAGGAACCCGCGGAGGAGCCCGCGGAGGAGCCCGCGGAGGAGCCCACGGAGGAGCCCACGGAGGAGCCCGCGGAGGAGCCCACGGAGGAGCCCACGGAGGAGCCCGCGGAGGAGCCCGCGGAGGAGCCCACGGAGGAGCCCGCGGAGGAGCCCGCGGAGGAGCCCACGGAGGAGCCCACGGAGGAGCCCACGGAGGAGCCCACGGAGGAGCCCACGGAGGAGCCCACGGAGGAGCCCGCGGAGGAGCCCGCGGAGGAGCCCACGGAGGAGCCCACGGAGGAGCCCGCGGAGGAGCCCGCGGAGGAGCCCACGGAGGAGCCCACGGAGGAGCCCACGGAGGAGCCCACGGAGGAGCCCACGGAGGAGCCCACGGAGGAGCCCGCGGAGGAGCCCGCGGAGGAGCCCACGGAGGAGCCCACGGAGGAGCCCACGGAGGAGCCCGCGGAGGAGCCGACGGTTTCCCAGAATCGTCCCCCTTCAAAATTGTACACCAGTATTTTTATTACGCAAATCCTCAATAAAAAAAAATTATTTTTTAAAACAGGGAGAGTTTATTTTCCTGCATCCCTTCTCTTCCTTTCCTATAAGTTTAATTAAAATGTAAATAAACGTTACTTCTATATCATAAATTTTCAATCTTGTAGATAAGCATATTCTTCTTATTTCATTTTACAGTTACATAACAATGATTATTATTTAAATTTTTTTATGGAAAGGTGTAACAGACCTGGCTGCGCCAGGCCTGTTCCGAGCCGAACACGACCGACGGATACCGAGATCCGCCGGTACCCGCGAGCGCCCCCGCGAGCCCCGCAACACCGAACCGATCTTGGCGGGAACCGGAACCCGCCATGATGCGACACCGGCGCGCCGGATGTGTGACGACACCGGAAAAGCCGGTCGCGAACCGTACCGCACCGCACCCCCTCGCCCAGCAAGACAAGCGAGACGAACCGGAAAACACTCTCTTCGGTTTTCCGCCGTCATAGCGACCAGTCGTATTATTAGCGAACGTTATTCTCCAGCCGCCGATACCGACCGCACGGATACGCTCGGACTCGCGCTATTCCGACGCCGAGAAGCCACCCGCCGATTCTCGCGGAGTATTATTTTACCCGCGGGTCTTATAACCGCGAGTGTGACGCGTTACTCGCGACCCGCGAATACCGATCCACGCCGCTGCGTACGAGACCACCTGGACAGCCGCCCCGAACGCCGAGCGATCGAGGACCGGACCCAGGGTAAGTACCTTTCTTTCCCGTTAAGGGTCTATTCAAACTTGCCGGAGGCGACGTCAGTATGAATACTACCGCGTTTTCCTACTTCATATTTGCCGGGACCGTCGCTGGCAACCTGAGAAGGCGCTCGAGATGCTCGCAACAAAAGCTAAGACCCGCACACAGCGGGGGTTCGCTACCTAACTCCCGAACAGTTTACTCCCCTCTACACCCCGGGGATGCCAATGCATCCTCTGAGAGCTGGGCAAGCCGTTGGGCATCCGTTTTCTGCCGCCTGACACAGAATCGCCTGACACCGCCGTCCGCCTTCTGTCACAGACCGCGTGGCATCGGCCGCCGATGCCACGACAGCATCACCACACAATCCATGTTCGAAGTAGAGAAAAGAATATTGTTCATCTAAGTTGTAATGTTAAGAAGTAATGGTTCAAACTATAATCTAATTTAACGATGGAACGATGAAAATCAGCTTCACAAATCAATTTTAGCATTGTTAAATTATATCTTATATCTTATAAGTGATTATAAGCCAAAACTCCGGAGAACAAATTTAAAATGATTAGAATTCATTGGTTGCAAGGTGTGTACGAAAGGTGGTGGGAATAGTGGAAAATTGGAAAAGTGGAAGTATACGTACAACATTTGGTTCGCAAGCATCTACGGTTATAAATCTGAGTACGCTAACGGTGTACAAGGTTCAGCATATGCTGCTTTTAGCTGGCTTAAAAATTACGAAAGTGGTAGGTACATTCGGAAGGATTTTTTATTTATGACGTCAATGGTCGGTACGTCGTCAATGGGAATTGTTATACCTGGCCTTGGTCGCACGCTTGTCGCGTCGTTCGTAAGGTCTTACGACGCAATAAAAAGAAAAAAAAACCATTTTAATTTCGCCATTTTTTAAGTGCCACCATTTTTGGGGCTCTATCGTTAGGTCCGCCAATGCCCATATCAGCGGCGCCCGTAGTCCTAGTGTTTTGGCTTCGACGTCACACGCTACATAGTATGTGTGACCGCTGTAGCCAATATTTCGACTGTAGCCGAAAGTACGTGTGAAACGAGGCCTGTCCTTTGCACTCTGATCCAATCGGCCGCGCATTCGTACCAATGCTCTGTCCAACGAGACGGAGGCAGTGAAGCACCCAGCGTGCGTCCTTTGCTAATTGTCTTGTAAGGGTAACTTCAACTCTGTCGCACTCGAGTGGCTATGTTCCCGTCTATTGTCTCGTCTCATTGGACAAGATATAGATACGCCATCGCATTCCTGCCAGGGAACCTAGGCATCTAATCATTTTTAGATCATTATGGACAAGAATTTAGAAGTTTCCACATACATTTTTTCGTGTCGCAAGACAAAGCGATGCAATTTATGTGGAATTAATTCTGCTTATTCTACAAATTATCATGTAATTGAGTCATTCCACGCGATATCGAACACTTTTGGGAGTATTGTTTCGGATTTCTTCCACTGTCACTTGGACCACAACATATTTCAATGTCATCAAAATTCGAGACATGGTCCCTTCCTAATGTGAATACTTCCTTAAAAAGAGACAACTATTCTCGTTTTAACAATATATGTATGTGTAATTTAGGTTAATATATAAGGATGTGTGATGCTGTTTCACGAAGAGGCAGGAACGATTCCTATCTCCATAATGTTGTGGAAGAGAGATACCGATAGTTTACCTAAGGAGCTGTAGAGCCCCGAAAACCTTTTTTTTTTGTGCCACGCACAGCAGGGAACTGTCAACGCGCTCTCGAAAGGCCATCTGGTAATGATCAGTCGCTTGCTCAGCCGCCTGGCAACGGCGGACGGTGGGATTGGTCCTACGCCGGAACGGCGGCGGCAGAATTTCGGTTAACATGGGATTAGTCCTAGAGACTACCACGGGCTCTCCGCCCGCCGAAATTACCCTGGTCCGGATACGCCGCCGCGTACGGCCCCGACCCCGCCGTAATCTGAGTCGCGAACCGCGACCGCCGACCGCCGAAACGCGAAGCCGGGACAGCGACGAACACTTGAGAAACTCGTGCCGTTAATCTCCCGTTCCCGACCGCCCGTATCCGGCCGTAACCCTCGCGTTATTCCGCCGCGAACCTTGGCACGGCGAGCCAAATCCGGCCGCGAGGAACCGTTGTACGAGATCCGCCGGGAAACGGACTCGTTACAAAGGAATTATTTTTTATGAATTTGAATCTAAATTACTATTTACACGAAAAATAATCAATAAGAAATTTAAATAATAAATACTGGAGGAATTGTTGGAGGCCAAGCGGTCAGGTGTTGCAGTGAAGTTTTGTATTGTAGTAACGTTTATTGTAC
>NW_027489199.1:0-73770 GCF_050948215.1 Halictus rubicundus | reverse complement strand
GAGGATAGGATAGGATAGAGGATAGGATAGGATAGAGGATAGGATAGGATAAGGTAGAGGATAGTATAGGATAGAGGATAGGATAGGATAGAGGATAGGATAGGATAAAGGATAGGATAGGATAGAGGATAGGATAGGATAGAGGATAGGATAGGATAGAGGATAGGATATAATAGAGGATAGGATAGGATAGAGGATAGGATAGGATAGAGGATGGGATAGGTAATTGGAAAGGATAGAGTATAGGATAAGGTAGAGGATAGGATAGGATAGAGGATATAATAGGATAGAGGATAGGATAGAGGATAGGATAGGATAGAGGATAGGATATGATAGAGGATAGGATAGGATAGAGGATGGGATAGGTAATTGGAAAAGGATAGAGTATAGGATAAGGTAGAGGATAGGATAGGATAGAGGATATAATAGGATAGAGGATAGGATAGAGGATAGGATAGGATAGAGGATAGGATATGATAGAGGATAGGATAGGATAGAGGATCGGATAGAGGATAGGATAGGATAGAGGATAGGATAGGATAGAGGATAGAGTAGGATAGGATAGAGGATAGGATAGGATAGGATAGAGGATAGGATAGAGGATAGGATAGGATAGAGGATAGGATATGATAGAGGATAGGATAGGATAGAGGATGGGATAGGTAATTGGAAAGGATAGAGTATAGGATAAGGTAGAGGATAGGATAGGATAGAGGATATAATAGGATAGAGGGATAGGATAGAGAGGATAGGATAGGATAGAGGATAGGATAGGATTAAGGTAGAGGATAGTATAGGATAGAGGATAGGATAGGATAGAGGATAGGATAGGATAGAGGATAGGATAGGATAGAGGATAGTATAGGATAGAGGATAGGATAGGATAGAGGATCGATAGAGGATAGGATAGGATAGAGGATCGGATAGAGGATAGGATAGGATAGAGGATAGGATAGGATAGAGGATAGAGTAGGATAGAGGATAGGATAGGATAAAGGATAGGATTGGATAGAGGATCGGATAGAGGATAGGATAGGATAGAGGATAGGATAGGATAGATGATAGTATAGGATAGAGGATAGGATAGAATAGAGGATAGGATAGGATAAAGGATAGGATAGGATAGAGGATAGGATAGGATAGGATAGAGGGATAGGATAGGATAGGATAGAGGATAGGATAGGATAGAGGATATAATAGGATTGAGGATAGGATAGGATAGAGGATAGGATAGGATAGAGGATAGGATAGGATAGAGGATAGGATAGGATAGAGGAAAGGATAGGGTAGAGGATAGGATAGGATAGAGGATAGGATAGGATAGAGGATAGGATAGGATAGAGGATAGGATAGGATAAGGTAGAGGATAGTATAGGATAGAGGATAGGATAGGATAGAGGATATAATTAGGATAGAGGATAGGATAGAGGATAGGATAGAATAGAGGATATAATAGGATAGAGGATAGGATAGAGGATTAGGATAGGATAGGAGGAGAGGATAGAGGATAGAGGATAGGATATGATAGAGGATAGGATAGGATAGAATATAGGATAGGATAGAGGATAGGATAGGATAGAGGATAGGATAGGATAAGGTAGAGGATAGGATAGGATAGAGGATAGGATAGGATAGAGGATAGGATAGGATAAAGGATAGGATAGGATAGAGGATAGGATAGGATAGAGGATAGGATAGGATAGAGGATAGGATAGGATAGAGGATAGGATAGGATAGAGGATAGGATAGGATAGAGGGATAGGATAGAGGATAGGATAGGATAGAGGAGTGAGGATAGGATAGAGGATAGGAGGTATTGGAGGTAGAGGATAGGGATAGGTAGAGGAGGATAGGATAGAGGATAGGATAGGATAGAGGATAGGGATAGGATAGAGGATAGGATAGGATAGGTAGAGGATAGGATAGGATAGAGGATAGGATAGGATAGAGGATAGGATAGGATAGAGGATAGGATAGAGGATAGGATAGGATTAGAGGATAGATAGAGGATAGTATCAGGATAGAGGATAGGATAGGATAGAGGATGAGGATAGGATAGAGGATAGAGTAGGATAGAGGATAGTGATAGGATAAGAGGATAGGAGAATGGAGTAGAGGATCGGATAGAGGATAGGATATAAGATTAGAGGATTCGTCGACGTTGCTAGGCATCTAGCACTCGTTGCACTTCGAGCTTAAGCACTTCACGTCACATTCACTTTCACTTCACTCGTTCACGTCACTGTCACTCTTCACTTCACGGCACTTCACTCTTCACTTCACTTCACTTCTTGCACTCTCACTTCACTCGTCACTTCACTTCACGCTTTCACTTCACTTCACTTCTTCACTCACTTCACTCATCTCGTCCACTTCCACTCTTCACGTCACTGTCACTCTTCACGTTCACGTTCACTCTTCACTTCACTTCACTCTTCACTTCACTTCACTCTTCACTTCACTTCACTCTTCCACTTCACTTCACTTACTCTTCACTTCACTTCACTCTTCAACTTCACTTCAGCTCTTCACACCACTTCACTCTTCACTTCACTCTTCACTTCACTCTTCACTTCACTTCACTCTGCACTTCACTTCACTCTTCACTTCACTTCACTCTTCACTTACACTTCACTCTTCACTCTTCACTTCACTTCACTTCACTCTTCACTTCACTTCACTCTTCACTACACTTCACTCTTCACTTCACTTTCACGCTTCACTTCACTCTTCACGTTCACTTCACCTTTCACTTCACTCTTCACTTCACTTCACTCTTCACTTCACTTCACTCTTCACTCTACTTCACTCTTCAGCTTCACGTGCACCCTTCACTTCAATTCTACTCTTCACTTCACTCTTCACTTCACTTCACTCTTCACTTCACTTCACTCATCACTACACTTCACTCTTCACTTCACTCCACTCTTCACTTCACTCACCCTTCACTTCCTTCACTCTTCACTTCACTTCACTTTCACTCTTCACGTCACTTTCACTTCACTTCTTCACTTCACTTCACTGCTTCACACCACTTCAATCTTCACTTCACTTCACTCTTCACTTCCACTTCACTCTTCACTTCCACTTCACGCTTCACTTCACTTTCACTCTTCCCTTCACTTTACTCAACACTTCACTTCACTCTTCACTTCACTTCACTCTTCACTTCACTTCACTCTTCACTTCACTTCACCTTACTCTTCACTACACTTCACTCTTCACTTCACTTCACTCTTCACTTCACTCTTCACTTCACTTCACTCTTCACTTCACTTCACTCTTCACTTCACTTCACCCTTCACTTCAATTCACTCTTCACTCCACTCTTTCACTTCACCTCACCTTCCCTTCACTTCACTCATCACTACACTCTTCACTCTTCACTTCACTCCACTCTTCACTTCACTTCACCCTTCACTTCACTTCACTCTTCAACTTCACTTCACTTCACTCTTCACTTCACTTCACTTCACGTCTTCACTTCACTTCACTCTTCACACCACTTCAATCTTCACTTCACTTCACTCTTCACTTCACTTCACTTTCACTCTTCACTTCACTTCACTCCTCACTTCACTTCACTCTTCACTTCACTTCACTCTTCACTTCACTTCACTCTTCACTTCACTTCACTCTTCACTTCACGTCACTCTTCACTTCACTTCACTCTCACTTCACTTCACTCTTCACTTCACTTCACTATTCACTTCACTCTTCACTTCACTTCACTCTTCATTTCACTTCACTCTTCACTTCACTTACCAATTCCCTTCACTCTACACTTCACCTTACTCTTCACTTCACTTCACTCTTCACACCACGTCACTTCACTCTTCACTTCACTTCACTTCACTCTTCACTTCACTTCATTCTTCACTTCACTTCACTCTTCACCTCACTTCACCTTACTCTTCACTACACTTCACTCTTCACTTCACTTCACTCTTCACACCACTTCACTCTTGCACTTCACTCTGTCACTTCACTCCACTCTTCACCACCACTTCACTCTTCACTTCACTCTTCACTTCACTTCACGTCTTCACTCTACTTTACTCTTCACTTCACTTCACCCTTCACTTCAATTCACTCTTCACTTCACTCTTCACTTCACTTCACTCTGTCACTCCACTTCAATCTTCCCTTCACGTTCACTCTTCACTTCACTTCACTCTCACACCACTTCAATCTTCCCTTCACTGTCACTCTTCACTTCACTTCACTCTCCATTTCACTTCACTCTTCACGTCACTTCACTCTTCACTTCACTTCACCTTACTCTTCACTACACTTCACTCTTCACTGCACTTCACTCTTCACTTTCACTTCACCCTTCACTTCACTTCCACTTCTTCACTTCACTTCACTCTTCCAACACTTCACTCTTCACTTTCACACCATCTCGTTCACTTCACTTCACTCTTCACTTCACTTCACTCTTCATTTCACTTTCACTCTTCACTTCACTTACCAATTCCCTTCACTCTACACTTCACCTGACTCTTCACTTCACTTCACTCTTCACACCACTTCACTTCACTCTTCACTTCACTGCACTTCACTCTTCACTTCACTTCATTCTTCACTGCACTTCACTCTTCACTTCACTTCACCTTACTCTTCACTACACTTCACTCTTCACTCACTTCACTCTTCACACCACTTCACTCTTCACTTCACTCTTCACTTCACTCCACTCTTCACACCACTTCACTCTCCACTTCACGCTTCACTTCACTGCACTCTTCACTTCACTTCACTCTTCACTTCTACTTCACTCTTCACTTCACTTCATTCCTTCACGTCAATTCACTCTTCACTTCACTCTTCTCTTCACTTCACTCTTCACTTCACTGCACTTCAACTCTCCACTTCACGTCACTTCACTCTTCACTTCACTTTCACTCTTCACACCACTTCAATCTTCCCTTCACTTCACTCTTCACTTCACTTCACTCTTCTCACTCCACTTCAATTCTTCCCTTCACTTCACTCTTCACTTCACTTCACTCTTCACTGTCACTTCACTCTTCACGTTCACGTTCACCTTACTCTTCACTACACTTCACTCTTCACTTCACTTCACTCTTCACTTCACTTCACCCTTCACTTCACTTCACTCTTCACTTCACTTCACTCTTCACTTCACTTCACTCTTCACTTCACTTCACTCTTCACTTCACTTCACTCTTCACTTCACGCTTCACTTCACTCTTCACTTCACGTTCACTCTTCACTTCACTTCACTCTTCATTTCACGTACCAATTCCCTTCACTCTACACTTCACCTTACTCTTCACTTCACTTCACTCTTCACACCACTTCACTCTTCACTTCGACTCTTCACTTCACTGTCACTCTTCACTTCACATCACTCTTCACTTCACTTCACTCTGCACGTCACTCTTCACTTCACTTCACGCTTCACTTCACTTCACTCTTCACTTCACTTCACTCTTCACTCTACTTCACTTCACTCTTCACTTCACTTCACTTCACTCTTCACTTCACTCTTCACTTCACTTCACTCTTCACTTCACATCACTCTTCACTTCACTTCACTCTTCATTTCACTTACCAATTCCCTTCACTCTACACTTCACCTTACTCTTCACTTCACTTCACTCTTCACACCACTTCACTCTTCACTTCACTCTTCACTTCACTCCACTCTTCACACCACTTCACGTCTTCACTTCACTCTTGCACTTCACTCTTCACTTCACTTCACTGCTTCACTTCACTTCACTCTGTCACTTCACAGCACTCTTCACTTCACTTCACTCCACACTTCACTTCACTCTTCACTTCACTCTTCACTTCACTCTTCACTTCACTCTTCACTTCACTTCACTCTTCACTTCACTTCACTCTTCACCCCACTTCACTCTTCACTTCACTTCACTCTCCACTTCACTTCACTCTTCACTTCACTTCACTTCACTCTTCACACCACTTCAATCTTCCCTTCACTTCACTCTTCACTTCACTTCACTCTTCACACCACTTCAATCTTTCCTTCACTTCACTCTTCACTTCACTTCACTCTGTCACACCACTTCAATCTTCCCTTCACTTCACTCTTCACTTCACTGTCACTCTTCACTTCACTTCACTCTTCACTTCACTTCACTCTTCACTTCACTTCACTCTTCACTTCACTTCACCTTACTCTTCACTTCACTTCACTCTTCACTTCACTTCACTCTTCACTTCACTTCACCCTTCACTTCACTTCACTCTTCACTTCACTTCACTCTTCACTTCACTTCACTGTCACGTCACTTCACTCTTCACTTCACTTCACTCTTCACTTCACTTCACTCTTCACTTCACTCTTCACTTCACTTCACTCCTCATTTCACTTACCAATTCCCTTCACTCTACACTTCACCTTACTCTTCACTTCACTTCACTCTTCACTTCACTCTTCACTTCACTTCACTCTTCACTTCACTTCACTCTTCACTTCACTTCACTCTTCACTCTACTTCACTTCACTCTTCACTTCACTTCACTTCACTCTTCACTTCACTTCACTTCACTCTTCACACCACTTCAATCTTCCCTTCACTTCACTCTTCACTTCACTTCACTCTTCACTTCACTTCACTCTTCACACCACTTCAATCTTCCCTTCACTTCACTCGTTCACTTCACTTCACTCTTCACTTCACTTCACTCTTCACTTCACTTCACTCTTCACTTCACTTCACCTTACTCTTCACTACCACTTCACTCTTCACTTCACTTCACTCTTCACTTCACTCTTCACTTCACTTCACTCTTCACTTCACTCTTCACGTTCACTTCACTCTTCACTTCACTTCACTCTTCACTCTACTTCACTCATCACTTCACTGCACCCTTCACTTCAATTCACTCTTCACTCCACTCTTCACTTCACCTCACTCTTCCCTTCACGTTCACTCATCACTACACTTCACTCTTCACTTCACTCCACTTCTCACTTCACTTCACCCTTCACTTCACTTCACTCTTCACTTCACTTCACTTCACTCTTCACTTCACTTCACTTCACTCTTCACTTCACTTCACTCTTCACACCACTTCAATCTTCACTTCACTTCACTCTTCACTTCACTTCACTCTTCACTTCACTTCACTCTTCACTTCACTTCACTCTTCACTTCACTTCACTCTTCACTTCACTTCACTCTTCACTTCACTTCACTCTTCACTTCACTTCACTCTTCACTTCACTCTTCACTTCACTTCACTCTTCATTTCACTTCACTCTTCACTTCACTTACCAGATTCCCTTCACTCTACACTTCACCTGTACTCTTCACTTCACTTCACTCTTCACACCACTTCACTTCACTCTTCACTTCACTTCACTTCACTCTTCACTTCACTTCATTCTTCACTTCACTTCACTCTTCACTTCACTTCACCTTACTCTTCACTACACTTCACTCTTCACTTCACTTCACTCTTCACACCACTTCACTCTTCACTTCACTCTTCACTTCACTCCACTCTTCACACCACTTCACTCTTCACTTCACTCTTCACTTCACTTCACTCTTCACTTCACTTCACTCTTCACTCTACTTCACTCTTCACTTCACTTCACCCTTCACTTCAATTCACTCTTCACTTCACTCTTCACTTCACTTCACTCTTCACACCACTTCAATCTTCCCTTCACTGTCACTCTTCACACCACTTCAATCTTCCCTTCACTTCACTCTTCACTTCACTTCACTCTTCACTTCACTTCACTCTTCACTTCACTTCACCTTACTCTTCACTACACTTCACTCTTCACTTCACTTCACTCTTCACTTCACTTCACCCTTCACTTCATTTCACTCTTCACTTCACTTCACTCTTCACTTCACTTCACTCTTCACGTCACTTCACTCTTCACTTCACTTCACTCTTCACTTCACTCTTCACTTCACTCTCCACTTGCACTCTTCACTTCACTTCACTCTTCACTTCACTTCACTCTTCATTTCACTTACCAATTCCCTTCACTCTACACTTCACCTTACTCTTCACTTCACTTCACTCTTCACACCACTTCGACTCTTCACTTCACTCTTCACTTCACTTCACTCATCACTGCACATCACTCTTCACTTCACTTCACTCTTCAGTTCACTTACCAATTCCCTTCACTCTACACTTCACCTTACTCTTCACTTCACTTCACTCTTCACACCACTTCACTCTTCACTTCACTCTTCACTTCACTTCACTCTTCACTTCACATCACTCTTCACTTCACTTCACTCTTCACTTCACTCTTCACTTCACTTCACTCTTCACTTCACTTCACTCTTCACTCTACGTCACTTCACTCATCACTTCACTTCACTTCACTCTTCACTTCACTTCACTTCACTCTTCACTTCACTTCACTCTTCACACCACTTCAATCTTCCCTTCACTTCACCCTTCACTTCACTTCACTCTTCACTTCACTTCACTCTTCACTTCACTTCACTCTTCACTTCACTCTTCACTTCACTTCACTCTTCACTGCACTTCACTCTTCACTCTACTTCACTCTTCACTTCACTTCACCCTTCACTTCAATTCACTCTTCACTTCACTCTTCACTTCACTTCACTCTTCACTTCACTTCACTCATCACTACACTTCACTCTTCACTTCACTCCACTCTTCACTTCACTTCACCTTACTCTTCACTACACTTCACTGCTTCACTTCACTTCACTCTTCACTTCACTTCACTCTTCACTTCACTTCACTCTTCACTACACTTCACTCGTCACTTCACTTCACTCTTCACTTCACTCTTCACTTCACTTCACTCTTCACTTCACTCTTCACTTCACTTCACTCTTCACTGTCACTTCACTCTTCACTCTACGTCACTCTTCACTTCACTTCACCCTTCACTTCAATTCACTCTTCACTGCACTCTTCACTTCACTTCACTCTTCACTTCACTTCACTCATCACTACACTTCACTCTTCACTTCACTCCACTCTTCACTTCACTTCACCCTTCACTTCACTTCACTCTTCACTTCACTTCACTTCACTCTTCACTTCACTTCACTTTCACTTCACTCTTCACTGCACTTCACTCTTCACACCACTTCAATCTTCACTTCACTTCACTCTTCACTTCACTTCACTCTTCACTTCACTTCACTCTTCACTTCACTTCACTCTTCCCTTCACTTCACTCTTCACTGCACTTCACTCTTCACTTCACTTCACTCTTCACTTCACTTCACTCTTCACTTCACTTCACTCTTCACTTCACTTCACCTTACTCTTCACTACACTTCACTCTTCACTTCACTTCACTCTTCACACCACTTCACTCTTCACTTCACTCTTCACTTCACTCCACTCTTCACACCACTTCACTCTTCACTTCACTCTTCACTTCACTTCACTCTTCACTTCACTTCACTCTTCACTTCACATCACTCTTCACTTCACTTCACTCTTCACTTCACTCTTCACTTCACTTCACTCTTCACTTCACTCTTCACTTCACTTCACTCTTCACTTCACTTCACTCTTCACTCTACTTCACTCTTCACTTCACTTCACCCTTCACTTCAATTCACTCTTCACTTCACTCTTCACTTCACTTCACTCTTCACTTCACTTCACTCTTCACTACACTTCACGCTTCACTTCACTCCACTCTTCACTTCACTTCACCCTTCACTTCACTTCACTCTTCACTTCACTTCACTTCACTCTTCACTTCACTTCACTTCACTCGTCACTTCACTTCACTCTTCACTTCACTTCACTCTTCACTTCACTCTTCACTTCACTTCACTCTTCACTTCACTTCACTCTTCACTTCACTTCACTCATCACAACACTTCACTCATCACAACACTTCACGTCTACACCTCACAACCCTCTTCACTTCACTTTACTCTTCACTTCACTCTTCACTTCACTCTTCACTTCACTTCACTCTTCACTTCACTCTTCACTTCACTCTTCACTTCACCTCACTCTTCACTTCACTCTTCACTTCACTCTTCACTTCACTTCACTCTTCACTTCACTCTTCACTTCACTTCACTCTTCCCTTCACTTCACTCTTCACTTCACCTACCAATTCACTTCACTCTTCACTTCACCTTACTCTTCACTACACTTCACTCTTCACTTCTCTGTCACTCTTCACTTCACTTCACCCTTCACTTCACTTCACTCTTCACTTCACTCTTCCCTTCACTTCACTCTTCACTTCACTTCACTCTTCACTTCACTTCACTCTTCACTTCACTCTACACTTCACCTTACTCTTCACTTCACTTCACTTCTTCACACCACTTCACTCTTCACTTCACTTCACTCTTCACTTCACTTCACTCTTCACTTCACATCACTCTTCACTTCACTTCACTCTTCACTTCACTCTTCACTTCACTTCACTCTTCACTTCACTTCACTCTTCACTCTACTTCACTCTTCACTTCACTTCACCCTTCACTTCAATTCACTCCTCACTTCACTTCACGTTCACTCTTCACTTCACTTCACTTCACTTCACTCTTCACTTCACTTCACTTCACTTCACTCTTCACTTCACTGTCACTCTTCACACCACTTCAATCTTCCCTTCACTTCACTCTTCACTTCACTTCACTCTTCACTTCACTCTTCACTTCACTCTTCACTTCACCCACTCTTCACTTCACTCTTCACTTCACTTCACTCTTCACTTCACTTCCCTCTTCACTTCACTTCACTCTTCACTTCACTTCACTCTTCACTTCACTTCACTTTTCACTTCACTTCACTCTTCACTTCATTTCACTCTTCACTTCACTCTTCACTTCACGTTCACTCTTCACTTCACTCTTCACTTCACTGCACTCTTCACTTCACTTCACTTTTCACTTCACTTCACTCTTCACGTCATTCACTCTTCACTTCACTCTTCACTTCACTCTTCACTGTCACTCTTCACTCACCCCACTCTTCACTTCACTCTTCACTTCACTTCACTCTTCACTTCACTTCCCTCTTCACTTCACTTCTCTTCACTTCACTTCACTCTTCACTTCACTTCACTCTTCACTTCACTCTTCACTTCACGTTCACTCTTCACTTCACTTCACTCTTCACTTCACTTCACTCTTCACTTCACTTCACTCTTCACTTCACTTACCAATTCACTTCACTCTACACTTCACCTTACTCTTCACTTCACTTCACTCTTCACACCACTTCACTCTTCACTTCACTCTTCACTTCACTTCACTCTTCACTTCACTTCACTCTTCACTTCACTTCACTCTTCACTTCACATCACTCTTCACTTCACTTCACTCTTCACTTCACTCTTCACTTCACTTCACTCTTCACTTCACTCACCACTTCACTTCCCTCTTCACTTCACTTCACCCTTCTCTTCACTTCACTCTTCACTTCACTTCACTCTTCACTTCACTTCACTCTTCACTTCACTTCACTCTTCACTTCACTTCACTCTTCACTTCACTTCACTCTGTCACTTCACTTCACTCTTCACTTCACTCTCACTTCACTCTTCACTTCACTTCACTCTTCACTTCACTTACCAATTCCCTTCACTCTACACTTCACCTTACTCTCACTTCACTTCACTCTTCACACCACTTCACTCTTCACTTCACTCATCACTTCACTTCACTCTTCACTTCAGTTCACTCTTCACTTCACTCTTCACTTCACTCTTCACTTCACTCTTCACTTCACCCCACTCTTCACTTCACTCTTCACTTCACTTCACTCTTCACTTCACTTCCCTCTTCACTTCACTTCACTCTTCACTTCACTTCACTCTTCACTTCACTTCACTCTTCACTTCACTCTTCACTTCACTTCACTCTTCACTTCACTTCACTCTTCACTTCACTTCACTCTTCACTTCACTTACCAATTCACTTCACTCTACACTTCACCTTACTCTTCACTTCACTTCACTCGTCACACCACTTCACTCTTCACTTCACTCTTCACTTCACTCTTCACTTCACTTCACTGCTTCACTTCACTTCACTCTTCACTTCACTTCACTCTTCACTTCACATCACTCTTCACTTCACTTCACTCTTCACTTCACTCTTCACTCACTTCACTCTTCACTTCACTCACCACTTCACTTCACTCTTCACTTCACTTCACCCTTCACTTCACTTCACTCTTCACTTCACTTCACGTCTTCACTTCACTTCACTCTTCACTTCACTTCACTCTTCACTTCACTTCACTCTTCACTTCACTTCACTCGTCACTTCACTTCACTCTTCACTTCACTTCACTCTTCACTTCACTCTTCACTTCACTCTTCACTTCACTTCACGTCTTCACTTCACGTTACCAATTCCCTTCACTCTACACTTCACCTTACTCTGCACTTCACTTCACTCTTCACACCACTTCACTCTTCACTTCACTCATCACTTCACTTCACTCTTCACTTCACTTCACTCTTCACTTCACATCACTCTTCACTTCACATCACTCTTCACTTCACTTCACTCTGTCACTTCACTCTTCACTTCACTTCACTCTTCACTTCACTCTCCACTTCACTTCACTCTTCACTTCACTCTTCACTTCACTTCACTCTTCACTTCACTCTTCACTTCACTTCACTTCACTCTTCACTTCACTTCACTCTTCACACCAAATCAATCTTCCCTTCACTTCACTCTTCACTCTACTTCACTCTTCACTTCACTTCACCCTTCACTTCAATGCACTCTTCACTTCACTTCACTCTTCACTTCACTCTTCACTCTACTTCACTCTTCACTTCACTTCACCCTTCACTTCAATTCACTCTTCACTTCACTCTTCACTTCACTTCACTCTTCACTTCACTCTTCACTTCACTCTTCGACTTCACCTTCACTTCACTTCACGGCTTCTTCACTTTCCCTTCACTTCACTCTTGCACTTCACTGTCACTTCACTCTTCACTTCACTTCACTCTTCAGCACCACTTCAATCTGTCCCTGTCACTTCACTCTTCACTTCACTTCACTCTTCAATTCACTGCACTCTTCACTTCACTTCACCTTACTCTTCACTACACTTCACTCTTCACTTCACTTCACTGCTTCACTTCACTTCACCCTTCACTTCACTTCACCCTTCACTTCACATCACTCTTCACTTCACTTCACCTTACTCTTCACTACACTTCACTCTTCACTTCACTTCACTCTTCACTTCACTTCACCCTTCACTTCACTTCACTCTTCACTTCACTTCACTCTTCACTTCACTTCACTCTTCACTACACTCTTCACTTCACTTCACGCTTCACTTCACTTCACTCTTCACTTCACTTCACTCTTCACTTCACTCTTCACTTCACTTCACTCTTCACTTCACTTCACTCTTCACTTCACTTCACTCTTCACTTCACTTCACTCTTCACTTCACTTCACTCTTCACTTCACTTCACTCTTCACTTCACTTCACCTTACTCTTCACTACACTTCACTCTTCACTTCACTTCACTCTTCACTTCACTTCACCCTTCACTTCACTTCACTCTTCACTTCACTTCACTCTTCACTTCACTTCACTCGTTCACTTCACTTCACTCTTCACTTCACTTCACTCTTCACTTCACTTCACTCTTCACTTCACTTCACTCTTCACTTCACTCTTCACTTCACTTCACTCTTCACTTCACTTCACTCTTCATTTCACTTACCAATTCCCTTCACTCTACACTTCACCTTACTCTTCACTTCACTTCACTCTTCACACCACTTCACTCTTCACTTCACTCTTCACTTCACTTCACTCTTCACTTCACTTTCACTCTTCACTTCACTTCACTCTTCACTTCACTTCACTCTTCACTTCACTTTACTCTTCACTTCACTTTCACTCTTCACTTCACTTCACTCTTCACTTCACTTCACTCTTCACTTCACTTCACTCTTCACTTCACTCTTCACTTCACTCTTCACTTCACTTCACTTCACTCTTCACTTCACTTCACTTCACTCTTCACTTCACTTCACTTCACTCTTCACTTCACTTCACTTCACTCTTCACTTCACTTCACTCTTCACACCACTTCAATCTTCCCTTCACTTCACTCTTCACTTCACTTCACTTCACTCTTCACACCACTTCAATCTTCCCTTCACTTCACTCTTCACTTCACTTCACTCTTCACTTCACTTTCACTCTTCACTTCACTTCACTCTTCACTTCACTTCACTCTTCACTTCACTTCACCTTACTCTTCACTACACGTTCACTCTTCACTTCACGTTCACTCTTCACTGCACTTCACCCTTCACTTCACTTCACTCTTCACTTCACTTCACTCTTCACTTCACTTCACGCTTCACTTCACTTCACTCTTCACTTCACTCTTCACTTCACTCTTCACTTCACTTCACTCTTCACTTCACTTCACTCTTCATTTCACTTACCAATTCCCTTCACTCTACACTTCACCTTACTCTTCACTTCACTTCACTCGTCACACCACTTCACTCTACACTTCACTCTTCACTTGCACTCTTCACTTCACTTCACTCTTCACTTCACTTCACTCTTCACTTCACTTCACTCTTCACTTCACTTCACTCTTCACTTCACTTCACTCTTCACTTCACTTCACTCTTCACTTCACTTCACCCTTCACTTCACTTCACTCTTCACTTCACTTCACTTCTTCACTTCACATCACTCTTCACTTCACTTCACTCTTCACTTCACTCTTCACTTCACTTCACTCTGCACTTCACTCTTCACTTCACTTCACTTCACTCTTCACTTCACTTCACTTCACTCTTCACTTCACTTCACTCTTCACACCACTTCAATCTTCCCTTCACTTCACTCTTCACTTCACTTCACTTCACTCTTCACTTCACTTCACTCTTCACACCACTTCAATCTTCCCTTCACTTCACTCTACACTTCACTTCACTCTTCACTTCACTTCACTCTTCACTTCACTTCACTCTTCACTTCACTTCACTCTTCACTTCACTTCACCTTACTCTTCACTACACTTCACTCTTCACTTCACTTCACTCTTCACTTCACTTCACCCTTCACTTCACTTCACTCTTCACTTCACTTCACTCTTCACTTCACTTCACTCTTCACTTCACGTCACTCTTCACTTCACTCTTCACTTCACTTCACTCTTCACTTCACTCTTCACTTCACTTCACTCTTCACTTCACTTCACTCTTCATTTCACTTACCAATTCCCTTCACTCTACACTTCACCTTACTCTTCACTTCACTTCACTCTTCACACCACTTCACTCTTCACTTCACTCTTCACTTCACTTCACTCTTCACTTCACTTCACTCTTCACTTCACTTGCACTCTTCACTTCACTTCACTCTTCACTTCACTTCACTCTTCACCTCACGTTCACTCTTCACTTCACTTCACTCTTCACTTCACTCTTCACTTCACTTCACTCTTCACCACACTCTTCACTTCACTTCACTCTTCACTTCACTTCACTCTTCACTCTACTTCACTCTTCACTTCACTTCACCCTTCACTTCAATTCACCCTTCACTTCACTTCACTCTTCACTTCACTTCACTCTTCACTTCACTTCACTCTTCACTTCACTTCACTCTTCACTTCACTTCACTTCAGCTCTTCACTTCACTTCACTTCACTCTTCACTTCACTTCACTCTTCACTTCACTTCACTCTTCACTTCACTTCACTCGTCACACCACTTCAATCCTCCCTTCACTTCACTCTTCACTTCACTTCACTCTTCACTGCACTTCACTCTTCACTTCACTTCACTCTTCACACCACTTCAATCTTCCCTTCACTTCACTCTTCACACCACTTCACTCTTCACTTCACTCTTCACTTCACTTCACTCTTCACTTCACTTCACTCTTCACTTCACGTCACTCTTCACTTCACGTCACTCTTCACTTCATTTCACTCTTCACTTCACTCTTCACTTCACTCTTCACTTCACTTCACTCTTCACTTCACTTCACTCTTCACTTCACTTCACTCTTCACTTCACTTCATTCTTCACTTCACTTCACTCTTCACTTCACTTCACTCTTCACTTCACTTCACCCTTCACTTCACTTCACTCTTCACTTCACTTCACTCTGTCACTTCACTCTTCACTACACTTCACTCTTCACTTCACTTCACTCTTCACTTCACTTACCAATTCACTTCACTTCACCCTTCACTTCAATTCACACTTCACTTCATTTCACTCTTCACTTCACTTCACTCTGCACTTCACTTCACTTCACTCTTCACTTCACTTCACTCTTCACTTCACTTCACTCTTCACTTCACTTCACTCTTCACTTTACTTCACTCTTCACTTCACCACACTCTTCACTTCACTTCACTCTTCACTTCACTTCACTCTTCACTTCACTTCACTCTTCACTTCACTTCACGCTTCACTTCACTTCACTCTTCACTTCACTCTTCACTTCACTCTTCACGTCACTCTTCACTTCACGTTCACTCTTCACTTCACTTCACTCTTCATTTCACTTACCCAATTCCCTTCACTCTACACTTCACCTTACTCTTCACTTCACTTCACTCTTCACACCACTTCACTCTTCACTTCACTCTTCACTTCACTTCTCACTCTTCACTTCACTTCACTCTTCACTTCACTTCACTCTTCACTTCACTTCACTCTTCACTTCACTTCACTCTTCACTTCACTCTTCACTTCACTTTACTCTTCACCACACTCTTCACTTCACTTCACTCTTCACTTCACTTCACTCTTCACTCTACTGTCACTCTTCACTTCACTTCACCCTTCACTTCAATTCACTCTTCACTTCACTTCACTCTTCACTTCACTTCACTCTTCACTTCACTTCACTTCACTCTTCACTTCACTTCACTTCACTTCACTCTTCACTTCACTTCACTCTTCACTTCACTCTTCACTTCACTTCACTCTTCACTTCACTTCACTCTTCACTTCACTTCACTCTTCACTTCACTTCACTCTTCACTTCACTTCACTCTTCACTTCACTTCACTCTTCACTTCACTCTTCACTTCACTGCACTCTTCACTTCACTTCACTCTTCATTTGCACTTACCAATTCCCTTCACTCTACACTTCACCTTACTCTTCACTTCACTTCACTCTTCACACCACTTCACTCTTCACTTCTCTCTCTTCACTTCACTTTCAGCTCTTCACTTCACTTCACTCTTCACTTCACTTCACTCTTCACTTCACTTCACTCTTCTACTTCACTTCACTCTTCACTGTCACTCTGCACTTCACTTTACTCTTCACAACACTCTTCACTTCACTTCACTCTTCACACCACTTCAATCTTCCCTTCACTTCACTCTTCACTTCACTTCACTCTTCACTTCATTTCACTCTTCACGTCACTCTTCACTTCACTCTTCACTTCACTCTTCACTTCACGTTCACTCTTCACTTCACTTCACTCTTCACTTCACTCTTCACTTCACTTACCAATTCACTTCACTCTACCCTTCACCTTACTCTTCACAACACTCTTCACACCACTTCACTTTTCACTACACTTCACTCTTCACTTCACCCTTCACTTCACTCCACTCTTCACTTCACTTCACTCTTCACTTCACTTCACTCTTCACTTCACTTCACTCTTCACTTCACTTCACTCTTCACTTCACTCTTCACTTCACTTCACTCTTCACTTCACTTCACTCTTCACTTCACTTCACTCTTCACTTCACTTCACCCTTCACTTCACTTACCAATTCACTTCACTTCACCCTTCACTTCAATTCACTCTTCACTTCACTTCACTTCACGCTTCACTTCACTTCACTTCACTTCACTCTTCACTTCACTTCACTCTTCACTTCACTCTTCACTTCACTTCACTCTTCAGCACCACTTCAATCTTCCCTTCACTTCACTCTTCACTTCACTTCATTCTTCACTTCACTTCCCTCTTCACTTCACTTCACTCTTCACTTCACTTCACTCTTCACTTCACTTCACTCTTCACTTCACTTCACTCTTCACTTCACTTCACTCTTCACTTCATTTCACTCTTCACTTCACTCTTCACGTTCACTCTTCACTTCACTCTTCACTTCACTTCACTCTTCACTTCACTTCACTCTTCACTTCACTCTTCACTTCACTTACCAATTCACTTCACTCTACACTTCACCTTACTCTTCACTTCACTCTTCACACCACTTCACTTTTCACTACACTTCACTCTTCACAACACCCTTCACTTCACTCCACTCTTCACTTCACGTCACGCTTCACTTCACTTCACTCTTCACTTCACTTCACTCTTCACTTCACTTCACTCTTCACTTCACTCTTCACTTCACTTCACTCTTCACTTCACTTCACTCTTCACTTCACTTCACTCTTCACGTCACTTCACTCTTCACTTCACTTACCAATTCACTTCACTTCACCCTTCACTTCAATTCACTCTTCACTTCACTTCACTTCACTCTTCACTTCACTTCACTTCACGTCACTCTTCACTTCACTCACTCTTCACTTCACGTCTTCACTTCACTTCACTCTTCACTTCACTTCACTCTTCACTTCACTTCACTCTTCACTTCACTTCACTCTTCACTTCACTTCACTCTTCACTTCACTTCACTCTTCAATTCACTTCACTCTTCACTTCTCAGCACGCTTAATTTCACTTCACTCTTCACTTCACTTCACTCTTCATTTCACTTCACTCTTCACTTCACTTCACTCTTCACTTCACTTCACTCTTCACATCACTTCACTCTTCACCTCACAACACCCTTCACTTCACTTCACTCTTCACTTCACTTCACTCGTCACTTCACTCAACTCTCCACTTCACTTCACTCTTTACTTCATTTCACTCTGTCACTCCACTCTCCTCTTCACTTCACTCTTCATTTCACTTCACTCTTCACCCCACTTTTCAATTGCACTTCACTCTTCACTTCTCCTCACTCTTCATTTCACTTCACTCTTCACTTCACTTCACTCTTCACTTCACTTTTCAATTCACTTAACTCTTCACTTCACTTCACTCTTCACTTCACTTCACTCTTCACTTCACTTCACTCTTCACTTCACTTCACTCACACACACCCCCCCCCCCCCTGCTTCTTCGTGCCCCTCGCGCTCACACACCACACCACACCACACACCACACCACACCACACACCACACCACACCACACACCACACCACACCACACCCCCCACACCCCACCCTCACCCCACACCTCACACCACACCACACCACACACCACACCCACCACACACGTCACCACACCACACACCACACCCCACCCCACAGTAACACCACACTCCACACCCCACCACACACCACACCTCAACACACAGCACACCACACACCCCACCACCCCACACACCACACCACAACACACCTCACACCACACCTCACTCCACACCACACCACACTCCACTCCACACCAAACACCAACACGTACACCACTCACCACACCACAACCACACACCTCACCACACCACAACCACACCACACACCACACCCCACCTCACACCTCACCACCTCACACCACACCCCCCCTCACACCACACCTCACCTCACACCTCTCCACCACTCACCTCTCCAAACCTCACACCACTCCTCACCACTCACCACTCCAAACCACACCACTCCACACCACCACACCTCCACTCCTCTATCCTCTCCATCCACACTCCATCCTCTCCTCACCTAGCCTATCCTCACACCTATCCTACCTCACCAATCCACTCACACCTCTCCTACACCTCTCCACACACCAATCCACTCCATAATCCACACCTACTCAACCCACTCCAATCCACCTCTATCCTCACCTCACATCCTATCACAAACCACTCTAACCTCATCCAAACCTCAACCAAACCTATCCTCTATCCTATCCTCTCACCACTCCTATCCACTCACCAATCCTACACCTCTCTCCACCAATCCTCTATCCTCTCCTATCCTCTATATCAACCTATCCTTAATAATATCCTCTAACCTCTACTATCCCCTATCCTATACTATCCTCAACTATCCTCACCACTCCTACCTTATCCTATACACTAACCTATCCCATACCCTATCCTCACCTCTATCCTAACCTCTATCCTATCCTATCCTCTATCCTCTATCCTAACCACTATCCTATCCTCTATCCAATCCACTATCCAATCCTCTAACCATCCAATCCTCTATCCAATCCTATCCTCTATCCTATCCTATCCTCTATCCTATCCTATCCTCTAACCTCTCCTAACCTCTATCCTATCCTATCCTCATTCCTATCCTATCCTCCATCCTATCCTATCCTCTATCCTATCCTTTCCTCAATCCTATTATATCCTCTATCCTATCCTATCCTCTATCCTATCCTCTATCCTAGCCTATCCTCTATCCTATCCTATCCTATCCTATCCTCTATCCTATCCTATCCTATCCTCTATCCAATCCTATCCTTTATCCTATCCTATCCAATTACCTATCCTATCCTGTATCCTATCCTATCCTCTATCCTATCCTATCCTCTATCCTATCCTATCCTCTATCCTATCCTATCCTCTATCCTATCCTCTATCCTATCCTATCCTCTATCCTATCCTATCCTCTATCCTATCCTATCCTCTATCCTATCCTATCCTCTATTCTATCCTATCCTTTATCCTATCCTCTATCCTATACTATCCCCTATCCTATTATATCCTCTATAATATCCTCTACCTTATCCTGTACTCTATCCTATCCAATTACCTATCCTATCCTCTATCCTATCCTCTATCCTATCCTATCCTCTATCCTATCCTATCCTCTATCCTATCCTCTATCCTATCCTCTATCCTATCCTCTATCCCATCCTATCCTCTATCCTATCCTATCCTCTATCCTATCCTTTCCTCAATCCTATTATATCCTCTATCCTATCCTATCCTCTATAAGATCCTCTACCCTATCCTATCCTCTATCCGATCCTCTATCCTATCCTATCCTCTATCCTATCCTATCCTCTATCCTATCCTATCCTCTATCCTATCCTATCCTCTATCCTATCCTATCCTCTATCCTATCCTCTATCCTATTATATCCTCTATCCTATCCTATCCTCTACCTTATCCTATACTCTATCCTTTCCAATTACCTATCCCATCCTCTATCCTATCCTATCCTCTATCCTATCCTATCCTCTATCCTATCCTCTATCCTATCCTATCCTCTATCCTATCCTATCCTCTATCCTATCCTATCCTCTATCCTATCCTATCCTCTATCCTATCCTATCCTCTATCCTATCCTATCCTCTATCCTATCCTCTATCCTAGCCTATCCTCTATCCTATCCTATCCTATCCTATCCTCTATCCTATCCTATCCTATCCTCTATCCTATCCTATCCTCTATCCTATCCTATCCTCTATCCAATCCTATCCTTTATCCTATCCTATCCTCTATCCTACTCTATCCTCTATCCTATCCTATCCTCTATCCTATCCTATCCTCTATATGATCCTCTACCCTATCCTATCCTCTATCCGATCCTCTATCCTATCCTATCCTCTATCCTATCCTATCCTCTATCCTATCCTATCCTCTATCCTATCCTATCCTCTATCCTATCCTATCCTCTATCCTATCCTCTATCCTATTATATCCTCTATCCTATCCTATCCTCTACCTTATCCTATACTCTATCCTTTCCAATTACCTATCCCATCCTCTATCCTATCCTATCCTCTATCCTTCCTATCCTCTATCCTATCCTCTATCCTATCCTCTATCCTATCCTCTATCCTATCCTATCCTCTATCCTATCCTATCCTCTATCCTATCCTATCCTCTATCCTATCCTATCCTCTATCCTATCCTATCCTCTATATTATCCTATCCTCTATCCTACCCTATCCTCTATCCTATCCTATCCTCTATCCTATCCTATCCTCTATCCTATCCTATCCTCTATCCTATCCTATCCTATCCTCTATCCTATCCTATCCTCTTATCCCATCCTATCCTATATCCAATCCTATCCTTTATCCTATCCTATCCAATTACCTATCCTATCCTCTATCCTATCCTATCCTCTATCCTATACTATCCTCTATCCTATCCTCTATCCTATCCTATCCTCTATCCTATCCTATCCTGTATCCTATCCTATCCTCTATCCTATCCTATCCTCTATCCTATCCTATCCTCCATCCTATCCTATCCTCTATCCTATCCTATCCTCTATCCTATCCTATCCTCTATCCTATCCTATCCTCTATCCTATCCTCTATCCTATCCTCTATCCCATCCTATCCTCTATCCTATCCTATCCTCTATCCTATCCTATCCTCTATCCTATCCTATCCTCTATCCTATCCTATCCTCTATCCTATCCTCTATCCTATTATATCCTCTATCCTATCCTTTCCTCAATCCTATTATATCCTCTATCCTATCCTATCCTCTATCCTATCCTATCCTCTATCCTATCCTATCCTCTATCCTATCCTTTCTTCAATCCTATTATATCCTCTATCCTATCCTATCCTCTATCCTATCCTATCCTCTATCCTATCCTATCCTCTATCCTATCCTATCCTATCCTCTATCCTATCCTATCCTATCCTCTATCCTATCCTATCCTCTATCCTATCCTATCCTCTATCCTATCCTATCCTCTATCCTATCCTATCCTGTATCCAATCCTATCCTTTATCCTATCCTATCCTCTATCCTACTCTATCCTCTATCCTATCCTATCCTCTATCCTATCCTATCCTCTATATGATCCTCTATCCTATCCTATCCTCTATCCGATCCTCTATCCTATCCTATCCTCTATCCTATCGTATCCTCTATCCTATCCTATCCTCTATCCTATCCTATCCTCTATCCTATCCTATCCTCTATCCTATCCTATCCTCTATCCTATCCTATCCTCTATCCTATCCTCTATCCTATTATATCCTCTATCCTATCCTATCCTCTACCTTATCCTATACTCTATCCTTTCCAATTACCTATCCCATCCTCTATCCTATCCTATCCTCTATCCTATCCTATCCTCTATCCTATCCTCTATCCTATCCTATCCTCTATCCTATCCTCTATCCTATCCTATCCTCTATCCTATCCTATCCTCTATCCTATCCTATCCTCTATCCTATCCTATCCTTTATCCTATCCTATCCTCTATCCTATCCTATCCTCTATCCTATACTATCCTCTACCTTATCCTATCCTATCCTCTATCCTATCCTATCCTCTATCCTATCCTATCCTCTATCCTATCCTATCCTCTATCCTATCCTATACTCTATCCTATCCTTTCCTCAATCCTATTATATCCTCTATCCTATCCTATCCTCTATCCTATCCTATCCTATCCTCTATCCTATCCTTTCCTCAATCCTATTATATCCTCTATCCTATCCTATCCTCTATCCTATCCTATCCTATCCTCTATCCTATCCTATCCTATCCTCTATCCTATCCTCTATCCTATCCTATCCTCTATCCGATCCTCTATCCTATCCTATCCTCTATCATATCCTATCCTCTATCCTATCCTATCCTCTATCCTATCCTATCCTGTATCCTATCCTATCCTCTATCCTATCCTATCCTCTATCCTATCCTATCCTCTATCCTATCCTATCCTCTATCCTATCCTATCCTCTATCCTATCCTATCCTCTATCCTATCCTATCCTCTATCCTATCCTCTATCCTATACTCTATCCTATTATATCCTCTATCCTATCCTATCCTCTACCTTATCCTATACTCTATCCTTTCAATTACCTATCCCATCCTCTATCCTATCCTATCCTCTATCCTATCCTATCCTCTATCCTATCCTCTATCCTATCCTCTATCCTATCCTATCCTCTATCCTATCCTATCCTCTATCCTATCCTATCCTCTATCCTATCCTATCCTTTATCCTATCCTATCCTCTATCCTATCCTATCCTCTATCCTATACTATCCTCTACCTTATCCTATCCTATCCTCTATCCTATCCTATCCTCTATCCTATCCTATCCTCTATCCTATCCTATCCTCTATCCTATCCTATCCTCTATCCTATCCTTTCCTCAATCCTATTATATCCTCTATCCTATCCTATCCTATCCTCTATCCTATCCTTTCCTCAATCCTATTATATCCTCTATCCTATCCTATCCTCTATCCTATCCTATCCTATCCTCTATCCTATCCTATCCTATCCTCTATCCTATCCTATCCTATCCTCTATCCTATCCTATCCTATCCTCTATCCTATCCTCTATCCTATCCTCTATCCTATCCTATCCTCTATCCTATCCTATCCTCTATCCTATCCTATCCTCTATCCTATCCTATCCTCTACCCTATCCTATCCTCTATCCTATCCTATCCTCTATCCTATCCTATCCTCTATCCTATCCTTATCCTCTATCCTATCCTATCCTCTATCCTATCCTCTATCCTATTATATCCTCTATCCTATCCTATCCTCTACCTTATCCTATACTCTATCCTTTCCAATTACCTATCCCATCCTCTATCCTATCCTATCCTCTATCCTATCCTATCCTCTATCCTATCCTCTATCCTATCCTATCCTCTATCCTATCCTATCCTCTATCCTATCCTATCCTCTATCCTATCCTATCCCTCTATCCTATCCTATCCTCTATCCTATCCTATCCTCTATCCTATCCTATCCTTTATCCTATCCTATCCTCTATCCTATCCTATCCTCTATCCTATACTATCCTCTACCTATCCTATCCTATCCTCTATCCTATCCTATCCTCTATCCTATCCTATCCTCTATCCTATCCTATCCTCTATCCTATCCTATCCTCTATCCTATCCTATCCTCTATCCTATCCTATCCTCTATCCTATCCTCTATCCTATCCTATCCTCTATCCTATCCTATCCTCTATCCTATCCTATCCTCTATACTATCCTCTATCCTATCCTATCCTCTATCCTATCCTATCCTCTATCCTATCCTATCCTTTATCCTATCCTATCCTCTATCCTATCCTATCCTCTATCCTATACTATCCTCTACCTTATCCTATCCTATCCTCTATCATATCCTATCCTGTATCCTATCTTATCCTTTATCCTATCCTATCCTCTATCCTATCCTATCCTCTATCCTATACTATCCTCTACCTTATCCTATCCTATCCTCTATCCTATCCAATCCTCTATCCTATCCTATCCTCTATCCTATCCTTTTCCTCAATCCTATTATATCCTCTATCCTATCCTATCCTCTATCCTATCCTATCCTATCCTCTATCCTATCCTTTCCTATCCTCTATCCTATCCTATCCTATCCTATCCTCTATCCTATCCTCTATCCTATCCTCTATCCTATCCTATCCTCTATCCGATCCTCTATCCAATCCTATCCTTTATCCTATCCTATCCTCTATCCTACTCTATCCTCTATCCTATCCTCTATCCTATCCTATCCTCTATCCAATCCTATCCTTTATCCTATCCTATCCTCTATCCTACTCTATCCTCTATCCTATCCTTTCCTCAATCAAATTATATCCTCTATCCTATCCTATCCTCTATCCTATCCTATCCTATCCTCTATCCTATCCTCTATCCTATCCTATCCTCTATCCGATCCTCTATCCTATCCTATTCTCTATCCGATCCTCTATCCTATCCTATCCTCTATCCGATCCTCTATCCTATCCTATCCTCTATCATATCCTATCCTCTATCATATCCTATCCTCTATCCTATCCTATCCTCTATCCTATCCTATCATCTATCCTATCCTCTATCCTATTATATCCTCTATCCTATCCTATCCTCTACCTTATCCTATACTCTATCCTTTCCAATTACCTATCCTATCCTCTATCCTATCCTATCCTCTATCCTATCCTCTATCCTATCCTCTATCCTATCCTATCCTCTATCCTATCCTATCCTCTATCCTATCCTATCCTCTATCCTATCCTATCCTCTATCCTATCCTATCCTCTATCCTATCCTATCCTCTATCCTATCCTATCCTCTATCCTATCCTATCCTTTATCCTATCCTATCCTCTATCCTATCCTATTATCTATCCGATCCTCTATCCTATCCTATCCTCTATCCGATCCTCTATCCTATCCTATCCTCTATCATATCCTATCCTCTATCCTATCCTATCCTCTATCCTATCCTATCCTCTATCCTATCCTATCCTCTATCCTATCCTCTATCCTATCCTCTATCCTATTATATCCTCTATCCTATCCTATCCTCTACCTTATCCTATACTCTATCCTATCCAATTACCTATCCTATCCTCTATCCTATCCTATCCTCTATCCTATCCTATCCTCTATCCTATCCTATCCTCTATCCTATCCTCTATCCTATCCTATCCTCTATCCTATCCTATCCTCTATCCTATCCTATCCTCTTTCCTATCCTATCCTCTATCCTATCCTATCCTCTATCCTATCCTCTATTTTATCCTATCCTCTATCCTATCCTCTATCCTATCCTCTATCCTATCCTCTATCCCATCCTATCCTCTATCCTATCCTATCATCTATCCTATCCTCTATCCTATTATATCCTCTATCCTATCCTATCCTCTACCTTATCCTATACTCTATCCTTTCCAATTACCTATCCTATCCTCTATCCTATCCTATCCTCTATCCTATCCTCTATCCTATCCTCTATCCTATCCTATCCTCTATCCTATCCTATCCTCTATCCTATCCTATCCTCTATCCTATCCTATCCTCTATCCTATCCTATCCTCTATCCTATCCTATCCTCTATCCTATCCTCTCCTTTATCCTATCCTATCCTCTGTCCTATCCTATTATCTATCCGATCCTCTATCCTATCCTATCCTCTATCCGATCCTCTATCCTATCCTATCCTCTATCATATCCTATCCTCTATCCTATCCTATCCTCTATCCTATTCCTATCCTCTATCCTATCCTATCCTCTATCCTATCCTCTATCCTATTATATCCTCTATCCTATCCTATCCTCTACCTTATCCTATACTCTATCCTATCCAATTACCTATCCTATCCTCTATCCTATCCTATCCTCTATCCTATCCTATCCTCTATCCTATCCTATCCTCTATCCTATCCTATCCTCTATCCTATCCTCTATCCTATCCTATCCTCTTATCCTATCCTATCCTCTATCCTATCCTATCCTCTTTCCTATCCTATCCTCTATCCTATCCTATCCTCTATCCTATCCTCTATTTTATCCTATCCTCTATCCTATCCTCTATCCTATCCTCTATCCTATCCTCTATCCCATCCTATCCTCTATCCTATCCTATCCCCTATCCTATCCTATCCTCTATCCTATCCTATCCTCTATCCTATCCTCTATCCTATCCTATCCTCTATCCTATCCTCTATCCCATCCTATGCCTTCTTATCCTATCCTATCCTTCCTATCCTATCCTCTTTCCTATCCTATCCTTCTATCCTATCCTATCCTATCCTATCCTATCTTATCTCTTATCCTATCCTATCCTCTATCCTTATCCTTCTCTATTATCCTATCCTCTATCCTATCCTTATCTAGTACTATCCTCTATCCTATCCTATCTCTATCCTATCCTTTCTCTATCTCTATCCTATCCTATCCTATCCTATCTTCTATCCTATCCTATCCTATCTTCTATCCTATCCTATCCTTTATCTTCTATCCTCTACTTCTATCCTATCCTTCTATCTCTATCCTATCCTATTCTTATCCGATCCTTCTATCCTATCTATCCTATCCTCTATCATATCCTATCCTCTATCCTATCCTATCCTCTATCTATCTCTTATCCTTATATCCTATCCTATCCTATCCTCTACCTTATCCTATACTTCTATCCTATCCTTCTTCCTATCCTATTCCTATCATCTATCCTATCCTGTCCTCTATCCTATCCTCTATCCTATCCTATCCTTTATCCTATCCTATCCTCTATCCTCTCCTATCCTCTATCCTATACTATCCTCTACCTTATCCTATCCTCTATCCTATCCAATTACGTATCCTATCCTCTATCCTATCCTTTCCTCTATCCTATCCTATCCTCTATCCGATCCTTTCTATCCTATCTCTATCCTATCTCTATCCTTATCCTCTATCTTATCCTATCCTATATCCTATCCTCTATCCTATCCTCTATCCTCTATCCTATCCTCTATCCTATCCTTCTATCCCTATCCTTTATTCCTTCTATAATTATCTTATATCACTATCCTTATCTTCTCTATCCTATCCTATCCTCTATCCTATCCTATCCTCTATCCTATCCTATCCTCTATCCTCTATCCTATCCTATCCTCTATCCTATCCTATCCTATCCTCTATCCTATCCTATCCTCTATCCTATCCTATCCTTTATCCTATCCTATCCTCTATTCTATCTATCCTCTATCCTATACTATCCTCTAATCCTATCCTATCCTCTATCCTATCCTATCTATCCGATCCTCTATCCAATCCTATCCTTTATCCTATCTATCCTCTATCCTCTCTATCCTCTATCCTATCCTCTATCCTATCCTATCCTCTATCCGATCCTCTATCCTATCCTATCCTCTATCGATCCTATCCTATCTTCCTCTATCCTATCCTATCCCTATCCTATCCTATCCTATCCTATCCTATCCTCTATCCTATCCTATCTTATCCTCTTCTATCCTATCCTCTATCCTATCCTCTATCCTATTATATCCTCTATCCTATCCTCTATCCTATACTATCCTCTATCCTTATCCTATCCTATCCTCTATCCTATCCTATCCTCTATCCTATCCTATCCTCTATCCTATCCCTATCCTCTATCCTATCCTATCCGCTATCCTATTCTATCCTCTATCCTATCCTATCCTCTATCCTATCCTATCCTCTATCCTATCTATCCTATCTCTATCCTATCCTATCCTATCCTATCCTCTATCCTATCCTATCCTCTATCCTCCTATCCTATCCTATCCTCTATCCTCTATCCTATCCTTCTATCCTATCCTATCCTTCTATCCTATCCTATCCTCTATCCTATCCTATCCATCCTATTCTATCCTCTATCCTATCCTATCCTCTATCTATCCTATCCTATCCTATCCTCTATCCTATCCTATCCTATCCTATCCTATCCTATCCTATCCTATCCTATCTCTATCCTATCCTCTATCCTTCTATCCTATCCTATCCTCTATCCTATCCTATCCTCTATCCTATCAATCTTATCCTAGTATCTATCCTCTCTATCCTATCCTATCCTCTATCCTATCCTATCCTCTATCCTATACTATCCTCTATCCTATCCTATCCTCTATCCTATCCTATCCTCTATCCTATCCTATCCTCTATCCTATCCTATCCTCTATCCTTTATCCTATCCTATCCTCTATCCTACTCTATCTCTCTATCCTATCCTATCATCTATCTTCCTATCCTATCTATCCTATCCTATCCGATCCTCTATCCTATCCTATCCTTCTATCCTATCCTCTATCCTATCTATCCTCTATCCTATCCTATCCTATCCTATCTCTATCCTCTATCCTATCCTATCCTCTATCCTATCCTTTCCTCTATCCTATCCTATCCTCTATCCTATCCTATCTCATCTTTATCCTTATCCTATCTATCCTATCTTATCCTATCCTATCCTATCTCTATCCTCTATCCTATCTCTATCCCTATCCTACTCTATCCTCTATCCTATCCTCTATCCTATCCTATCCTTCTATCCTATCCTATCCTATCATATCCTATCCTATCCTATCCTATCCTATCCTCTATCCTATTATATCCTCTATCCTATCCTATCCTCTACCTTATCCTATACTCTATCCTTTCCAATTACCTATCCATCCTCTATCCTATCCTATCCTCTATCATATCCTATCATCTATCCTATCCTATCTCTATCCTCTATCCTATTATATCCTCTATCCTATCCTATCCTCTACCTTATCCTATACTCTATCCTTTCCAATTACCTATCCCATCCTCTATCCTATCCTATCCTCTATCCTATCCTATCCTCTATCCTATTCTCTATCCTATCCTCTATCCTATCCTCTATCCTATCCTATCCTCTATCCTATCCTATCCTCTATCCTATCCTATCCTCTATCCTATCCTATCCTCTATCCATCCTTTCCTTTATCCTATTCCTATCCTCTATCCTATCCTATCCTCTATCCTATACTATCCTCTACCTTATCCTATCCTATCCTCTATCCTATCCTATCCTCTATCCTATCCTATCCTCTATCCTATCCTTTCCTCAATCCTATTATATCCTCTATCCTATCCTTTCCTCAATCCTATTATATCCTCTATCCTATCCTATCCTCTATCCGATCCTCTATCCAATCCTATCCTTTATCCTATCCTATCCTCTATCCTACTCTATCCTCTATCCTATCCTATCCTCTATCCTATCCTATCCTCTATCCTATCCTCTATCCTATTATATCCTCTATTCTATCCTATCCTCTATCCTATCCTCTATCCTATTATATCCTCTATCCTATCCTATCCTCTATCCGATACTATCCTCTACCTTATCCTATCCTATCCTCTATCCTATCCTATCCTCCATCCTATCCTATCCTCTATCCTATCCTATCCTATCCCTCTATCCTATCCTATTATATCCTCTATCCTATCCTATCCTCTACCTTATCCTATACTCTATCCTTTCCAATTACCTATCCTATCCTCTATCCTATCCCATCCTCTATCCTATCCTATCCTCTATCCTATCCTCTATCCTATCCTATCCTCTATCCTATCCTATCCTCTATCCTATCCTATCCTCTATCCTATCCGATCCTCTATCCTATCCTATCCTCTATCCTATCCTATCTCTATCCTATCCTATCCTCTATCCTATCCTATCCTCAATCCTTATATTTCCTCTATCCTATCCTATCCTCTATCCTATCCTATCCTATCCTATCCTATCCTATCCTCTATCCTATCCTATCCTTTATCCTATCCTATCCTCTATTCTATCCTATCCTCTATCCTATACTATCATCTATCCTTCCTCTATCTTATCCTATCCTCTATTCGATCATCCTCTATCCTATCCTATCCTTTACCTATCCTATCATCTACCTACTCTATCCTCTATCCTATCCTATCCTCTATCCTATCCTATCCTCTATCCGATCCTCTATCCTATCCTATCCTCTATCCGATCCTCTATCCTATCCTATCCTCTATCCTTACTATCCTCTACCTTATCCTATCCTATCCTCTATCCTATCCTATCCTCTATCCTATCCTATCCTCTATCCTATCCTTTCCTCAATCCTATTATATCCTCTATCCTATCCTATCCTCTATCCTATCCTATCCTCTATCCTATCCTTTCCTCAATCCTATTATATCCTCTATCCTATCCTATCCTATCCTCTATCCTATCCTATCCTATCCTCTATCCTATCCTACTCTATCCTCTATCCTATCCTATCCTCTATCCTATCCTATCCTCTATCCTATCCTATCCTCTATCCGATCCTCTATCCTATCCTATCCTCTACCTTATCCTATACTCTATCCTTTCCAATTACCTATCCCATCGTCTATCCTATCCTATCCTCTATCCTATCCTCTATCCTATCCTATCCTCTATCCTATCCTATCCTCTATCCTATCCTATCCTCTATCCTATCCTATCCTCTATCCTATCCTATCCTCTATCCTATCCTATCCTTTATCCTATCCTATCCTCTATCCTATCCTATCCTCTATCCTATCCTATCCTCTACCTTATCCTATCCTATCCTCTATCCTATCCTATCCTCTATCCTATCCTATCCTCTATCCTATCCTATCCTCTATCCTATCCTATCCTCTATCCTATCCTTTCCTCAATCCTATTATATCCTCTATCCTATCCTATCCTCTATCCTATCCTTCCCTCAATCCTATATATCCTCTATCCTATCCTATCCTCTATCCTATCCTTTCCTCAATCCTATTATATCCTCTATCCTATCCTATCCTATCCTCTATCCTATCCTATTCTCTATCCTATCCTATCCTCTATCCTATGGTATCCTCTATCCTATCCTATCCTCTATCCTATCCTATCCTCTATCCTATCCTCTATCCTATCCTCTATCCTATCCTCTATCCTATCCTATATTCTATCCTATCCTATCCTCTATCATATCCTATCCTCTATCCTATCCTATCCTCTATCCTATCCTATCCTCTATCCTATCCTCTATCCTATCCTCTATCCTATTATATCCTCTATTCTATCCTATCCTCTATCCTATCCTCTATCCTATTATATCCTCTATCCTATCCTATCCTCTACCTTATCCTATACTCTATCCTTTCCAATTACCTATCCCATCCTCTATCCTATCCTATCCTCTATCATATCCTATCCTCTATCCTATCCTATCCTCTATCCTATCCTCTATCCTATCCTATCCTATCCTCTATCCTATCCTACTCTATCCTCTATCCTATCCTATCCTCTATCCTATCCTATCCTCTATCCTATCCTATCCTCTATCCGATCCTCTATCCTATCCTATCCTCTATCATATCCTATCCTCTATCCTATCCTATCCTCTATCCTATCCTCTATCCTATTATATCCTCTATCCTATCCTATCCTCTACCTTATCCTATACTCTATCCTTTCCAATTACCTATCCCATCCTCTATCCTATCCTATCCTCTATCCTATCCTATCCTCTATCCTATCCTCTATCCTATCCTCTATCCTATCCTATCCTCTATCCTATCCTATCCTCTATCCTATCCTATCCTCTATCCTATCCTATCCTCTATCCTATCCTATCCTTTATCCTATCCTATCCTCTATCCTATCCTATCCTCTATCCTATACTATCCTCTACCTTATCCTATCCTATCCTCTATCCTATCCTATCCTCTATCCTATCCTATCCTCTATCCTATCCTTTCCTCAATCCTATTATATCCTCTATCCTATCCTATCCTCTATCCTATCCTTTCCTCAATCCTATTATATCCTCTATCCTATCCTATCCTCTATCCTATCCTATCCTATTCTCTATCCTATCCTATCCTATCCTCTATCCTATCCTATCCTCTATCCGATCCTCTATCCAATCCTATCCTTTATCCTATCCTATCCTCTATCCTACTCTATCCTCTATCCTATCCTATCCTCTATCCTATCCTATCCTCTATCCTATTCTCTATCCTATTATATCCTCTATTCTATCCTATCCTCTATCCTATCCTCTATCCTATTATATCCTCTATCCTATCCTATCCTCTATCCTATACTATCCTCTACCTTATCCTATCCTATCCTCTATCCTATCCTATCCTCCATCCTATCCTATCCTCTATCCTATCCTATCCTATCCTCTATCCTATCCTATTATATCCTCTATCCTATCCTATCCTCTACCTTATCCTATACTCTATCCTTTCCAATTACCTATCCTATCCTCTATCCTATCCCATCCTCTATCCTATCCTATCCTCTATCCTATCCTATCCTCTATTATATCCTATCCTCTATCCTATAATATCCTCTATCCTATCCTATCCTCTATCCTATCCTATCCTTTATCCTATCCTATCCTCTGATCCTATCCTATCCTCTATCCTATACTATCCTCTACCTTATCCTATCCTATCCTCTATCCTATCCTATCCTCTATCCTATCCCATTCTCTATCCTATCCTATCCTCTATCCTATCCTTTCCTCAATCCTATTATATCCTCTATCCTATCCTATCCTCTATCCTATCCTTTCCTCAATCCTATTATATCCTCTATCCTATCCTATCCTCTATCCGATCCTCTATCCAATCCTATCCTTTATCCTATCCTATCCTCTACCCTACTCTATCCTCTATCCTATCCTATCCTCTATCCTATCCTCTATCCTATTATATCCTCTATTCTATCCTATCCTCTATCCTATCCTCTATCCTATTATATCCTCTATCCTATCCTATCCTCTATCCGATACTATCCTCTACCTTATCCTATCTTATCCTCTATCCTATCCTATCCTCCATCCTATCCTATCCTCTATCCTATCCTATCCTATCCTCTATCCTATCCTATTATATCCTCTATCCTATCCTATCCTCTACCTTATCCTATACTCTATCCTTTCCAATTACCTATCCTATCCTCTATCCTATCCCATCCTCTATCCTATCCTATCCTCTATCCTATCCACTATCCTATCCTATCCTCTATCCTATCCTATCCTCTATCCTATCCTATCCTCTATCCTATCCTATCCTCTATCCTATCCTATCCTCTATCCTATCCTATCCTCTATCCTATCCTATCCTCTATCCTATCCTATCTTCTATCCTATCCTATCCTCTATCCTATCCTATCCTATCCTCTATCCTATCCTATCCTCAATCCTATTATATCCTCTATCCTATCCTATCCTCTATCCTATCCTATCCTATCCTCTATCCTATCCTATCCTATCCTCTATCCTATCCTATCCTTATCCTATCCTATCCTCTATTCTATCCTATCCTCTATCCTATACTATCATCTATCCTATCCTTTCCTCTATCTTATCCTATCCTCTATTCGATCCTCTATCCAATCCTATCCTTTATCCTATCCTATCCTCTATCCTATCCTATCCTCTATCCTATCCTATCCTCTATCCGATCCTCTATCCTATCCTATCCTCTATCCTATACTATCCTCTACCTTATCCTATCCTATCCTCTATCCTATCCTATCCTCTATCCTATCCTATCCTCTATCCTATCCTATAATCTACCCTATCCTTTCCTCTATCCTATCCTATCCTCTATCCTATCCTATCCTCTATCCTATCCTATCCTCTATCCTATCCTATCCTCAATCCTATTATATCCTCTATCCTATCCTATCCTCTATCCTATCCTATCCTATCCTCTATCCTATCCTATCCTATCCTCTATCCTATCCTATCCTTTATCCTATCCTATCCTCTATTCTATCCTATCCTCTATCCTATACTATCATCTATCCTATCCTATCCTCTATCCTATCCTATCCTCTATCCGATCCTCTATCCAATCCTATCCTTTATCCTATCCTATCCTCTATCCTACTCTATCCTCTATCCTATCCTATCCTCTATCCTATCCTATCCTCTATCCGATCCTCTATCCTATCCTATCCTCTATCCGATCCTCTATCCTATCCTATCCTCTATCCTATACTATCCTCTATCCTATCCTATCCTCTATCCTATCCTATCCTCTATCCTATCCTATCCTCTATCCTATACTATCCTCTATCCTATCCTATCCTCTATCCTATCCTATCCTCTATCCTATCCTATCCTCTATCCGATCCTCTATCCTATCCTCTATCCTATTATATCCTCTATCCTATCCTATCCTCTATCCTATACTATCCTCTACCTTATCCTATCCTATCCTCTATCCTATCCTATCCTCTATCCTATCCTATCCTCTATCCTATCCTATCCTCTACCCTATCCTTTCCTCTATCCTATCCTATCCTCTATCCTATCCTATCCTCTATCCTATCCTATCCTCTATCCTATCCTATCCTCTATCCTATCCTATCCTCAATCCTATTATATCCTCTATCCTATCCTATCCTCTATCCTATCCTATCCTATCCTCTATCCTATCCTATCCTATCCTCTATCCTATCCTATCCTTTATCCTATCCTATCCTCTATTCTATCCTATCCTCTATCCTATACTATCATCTATCCTATCCTATCCTCTATCCTATCCTATCCTCTATCCGATCCTCTATCCAATCCTATCCTTTATCCTATCCTATCCTCTATCCTACTCTATCCTCTATCCTATCCTATCCTCTATCCTATCCTATCCTCTATCCGATCCTCTATCCTATCCTATCCTCTATCCGATCCTCTATCCTATCCTATCCTCTATCCTATACTATCCTCTATCCTATCCTATCCTCTATCCTATCCTATCCTCTATCCTATCCTATCCTCTATCCTATACTATCCTCTATCCTATCCTATCCTCTATCCTATCCTATCCTCTATCCTATCCTATCCTCTATCCGATCCTCTATCCTATCCTATCCTCTACCTTATCCTATACTCTATCCTTTCCAATTACCTATCCCATCCTCTATACTATCCTATCCTCTATCCTATCCTCTATCCTATCCTATCATCTATCCTATCCTATCCTCTATCCTATCCTATCCTCTATCCTATCCTATCCTCTATCCTATCCTATCCTCTATCCTATCCTATCCTTTATCCTATCCTATCCTCTATCCTATCCTATCCTCTATCCTATCCTATCCTCTACCTTATCCTATCCTATCCTCTATCCTATCCTATCCTCTATCCTATCCTATATTCTATCCTATCCTATCCTCTATCATATCCTATCCTCTATCCTATCCTCTCCTCTATCCTATCCTATCCTCTATCCTATCCTCTATCCTATTATATCCTCTATTCTATCCTATCCTCTATCCTATCCTCTATCCTATTATATCCTCTATCCTATCCTATCCTCTATCCTATACTATCCTCTACCTTATCCTATCCTATCCTCTATCCTATCCTATCCTCTATCCTATCCTATCCTCTATCCTATCCTATCCTCTACCCTATCCTTTCCTCTATCCTATCCTATCCTCTATCCTATCCTATCCTCTATCCTATCCTATCCTCTATCCTATCCTATCCTCAATCCTATTATATCCTCTATCCTATCCTATCCTCTATCCTATCCTATCCTATCCTCTATCCTATCCTATCCTATCCTCTATCCTATCCTATCCTTTATCCTATCCTATCCTCTATTCTATCCTATCCTCTATCCTATACTATCATCTATCCTATCCTATCCTCTATCCTATCCTATCCTCTATCCGATCCTCTATCCAATCCTATCCTTTATCCTATCCTATCCTCTATCCTACTCTATCCTCTATCCTATCCTATCCTCTATCCTATCCTATCCTCTATCCGATCCTCTATCCTATCCTATCCTCTATCCGATCCTCTATCCTATCCTATCCTCTATCCTATACTATCCTCTATCCTATCCTATCCTCTATCCTATCCTATCCTCTATCCTATCCTATCCTCTATCCTATACTATCCTCTACCTTATCCTATCCTATCCTCTATCCTATCCTATCCTCTATCCTATCCTCTATCCTATTATATCCTCTATCCTATCCTATCCTCTACCTTATCCTATACTCTATCCTTTCCAATTACCTATCCCATCCTCTATCCTATCCTATCCTCTATCATATCCTATCCTCTATCCTATCCTATCCTCTATCCTATCCTCTATCCTATCCTATCCTATCCTCTATCCTATCCTACTCTATCCTCTATCCTATCCTATCCTCTATCCTATCCTATCCTCTATCCGATCCTCTATCCTATCCTATCCTCTATCATATCCTATCCTCTATCCTATCCTATCCTCTATCCTATCCTCTATCCTATTATATCCTCTATCCTATCCTATCCTCTACCTTATCCTATACTCTATCCTTTCCAATTACCTATCCCATCCTCTATCCTATCCTATCCTCTATCATATCCTATCCTCTATCCTATCCTATCCTCTATCCTATCCTCTATCCTATTATATCCTCTATCCTATCCTATCCTCTACCTTATCCTATACTCTATCCTTTCCAATTACCTATCCCATCCTCTATCCTATCCTATCCTCTATCCTATCCTATCCTCTATTATATCCTATCCTCTATCCTATCCTATCCTCTATCCTATCCTATCCTCTATCCTATCCTATCCTTTATCCTATCCTATCCTCTATCCTATCCTATCCTCTATCCTATACTATCCTCTACCTTATCCTATCCTATCCTCTATCCTATCCTATCCTCTATCCTATCCTATCCTCTATCCTATCCTATCCTCTATCCTATCCTTTCCTCAATCCTATTATATCCTCTATCCTATCCTATCCTCTATCCTATCCTTTCCTCAATCCTATTATATCCTCTATCCTATCCTATCCTCTATCCGATCCTCTATCCAATCCTATCCTTTATCCTATCCTATCCTCTACCCTACTCTATCCTCTATCCTATCCTATCCTCTATCCTATCCTATCCTCTATCCTATCCTCTATCCTATTATATCCTCTATTCTATCCTATCCTCTATCCTATCCTCTATCCTATTATATCCTCTATCCTATCCTATCCTCTATCCGATACTATCCTCTACCTTATCCTATCTTATCCTCTATCCTATCCTATCCTCCATCCTATCCTATCCTCTATCCTATCCTATCCTATCCTCTATCCTATCCTATTATATCCTCTATCCTATCCTATCCTCTACCTTATCCTATACTCTATCCTTTCCAATTACCTATCCTATCCTCTATCCTATCCCATCCTCTATCCTATCCTATCCTCTATCCTATCCACTATCCTATCCTATCCTCTATCCTATCCTATCCTCTATCCTATCCTATCCTCTATCCTATCCTATCCTCTATCCTATCCTATCCTCTATCCTATCCTATCCTCTATCCTATCCTATCCTCTATCCTATCCTATCTTCTATCCTATCCTATCCTCTATCCTATCCTATCCTATCCTCTATCCTATCCTATCCTCAATCCTATTATATCCTCTATCCTATCCTATCCTCTATCCTATCCTATCCTATCCTCTATCCTATCCTATCCTATCCTCTATCCTATCCTATCCTTTATCCTATCCTATCCTCTATTCTATCCTATCCTCTATCCTATACTATCATCTATCCTATCCTTTCCTCTATCCTATCCTATCCTCTATCCGATCCTCTATCCAATCCTATCCTTTATCCTATCCTATCATCTATCCTACTCTATCCTCTATCCTATCCTATCCTCTATCCTATCCTATCCTCTATCCGATCCTCTATCCTATCCTATCCTCTATCCGATCCTCTATCCTATCCTATCCTCTATCCGATCCTCTATCCTATCCTATCCTCTATCCTATACTATCCTCTACCTTATCCTATCCTATCCTCTATCCTATCCTATCCTCTATCCTATCCTATCCTCTATCCTATCCTTTCCTCAATCCTATTATATCCTCTATCCTATCCTATCCTCTATCCTATCCTATCCTCTATCCTATCCTTTCCTCAATGCTATTATATCCTCTATCCTATCCTATCCTCTATCCTATCCTATCCTATCCTCTATCCTATCCTATCCTATCCTCTATCCTATCCTACTCTATCCTCTATCCTATCCTATCCTCTATCCTATCCTATCCTCTATCCGATCCTCTATCCTATCCTATCCTCTACCTTATCCTATACTCTATCCTTTCCAATTACCTATCCCATCCTCTATCCTATCCTATCCTCTATCCTATCCTCTATCCTATCCTATCCTCTATCCTATCCTATCCTCTATCCTATCCTATCCTTTATCCTATCCTATCCTCTATCCTATCCTATCCTCTATCCTATACTATCCTCTACCTTATCCTATCCTATCCTCTATCCTATCCTATCCTCTATCCTATCCTATCCTCTATCCTATCCTATCCTCTATCCGATCCTCTATCCAATCCTATCCTTTATCCTATCCTATCCTCTATCCTACTCTATCCTCTATCCTATCCTATCCTCTATCCTATCCTATCCTCTATCCTACTCTATCCTCTATCCTATCCTATCCTCTATCCTATCCTATCCTCTATCCAATCCTCTATCCTATCCTATCCTCTATCATATCCTATCCTCTATCATATCCTATCCTCTATCCTATCCTATCCTCTATCCTCTATCCTATCCTCTATCCTATCCTCTATCCTATTATATCCTCTATCCTATCCTATCCTCTACCTTATCCTATACTCTATCCTTTCCAATTACCTATCCTATCCTCTATCCTATCCTATCCTCTATCCTATCCTATCCTCTATCCTATCCTATCCTCTATCCTATCCTCTATCCTATCCTATCCTCTATCCTATCCTATCCTCTATCCTATCCTATCCTCTATCCTATCCTATCCTATCCTATCCTCTATCCTATCCTATCCTCTATCCTATCCTATCCTCTATCCTATCCTATCCTCTATCCTATCCTATCCTTTATCCTATCCTATCCTCTATCCTATCCTATCCTCTATCCTATACTATCCTCTACCTTATCCTATCCTAACCTCTATCCTATCCTATCCTCTATCCTATCCTTTCCTCAATCCTATTATATCCTCTATCCTATCCTATCCTCTATCCTATCCTATCCTATCCTCTATCCTATCCTATCCTATCCTCTATCCTATCCTATCCTTTATCCTAACCTATCCTCTATTCTATCCTATCCTCTATCCTATACTATCCTCTATCCTATGCTATCCTCTATCCTATCCTATCCTCTATCCGATTCTCTATCCAATCCTATCCTTTATCCTGTCCTATCCTCTATCCTACTCTATCCTCTACCCTATCCTATCCTCTATCCTATCCTATCCTCTATCCGATCCTCTATCGTATCCTATCCTCTATCATATCCTATCCTCTATCCTATCCTATCCTCTATCCTATCCTATCCTCTATCCTATCCTATCCTGTATCCTATCCTATCCTCTATCCTATCCTATCCTCTATCCTATCCTATCCTCTATCCTATCCTATCCTCTATCCTATCCTATCCTCTATCCTATCCTATCCTCTATCCTATCCTATCCTCTATCCTATCCTATCCTCTATCCTATCCTATCCTCTATCCTATCCTATCCTCTATCCTATCCTATCCTCTATCCTATCCTATCCTCTATCCTATCATATCCTCAATCCCATCCTATCCTCTATCCTATCCTATCCTCTATCCTATCCTATCCTCTATCCTATACTATCCTCTACCTTATCCTATCCTCTATCCTATCCAATTACGTATCCTATCCTCTATCCTATCCTTTCCTCTATCCTATCCTATCCTCTATCCGATCCTCTATCCTATCCTATCTTCTATACTATCCTCTATCCTATCCTCTATCCTATCCTCTATCTTATCCTATCCTCTATCCTATCCTCTATCCTATCGTCTATCCTATCCTATCCTCTATCCTATCCTATCATCTATCCTATCCTCTACCCTATCCTATCCTCTTTAATATCGTATACTCTATCCTATAATATCATCTATCCTATAATATCATCTATCCTATCCTATCCTCTATCCTATCCTATCCTATCCTCTATCCTATCCTATCCTATCCTATCCTCTATCCTATCCTATCCTCTATCCTATCCTATCCTCTATCCTATCCTCTATCCTATCCTCTATCCTATCCTATCCTCTATCCTATCCTATCCTCTATCCTATCCTATCCTCTATCCTATCCTATCCTCTATCCTATCCTTTCCTCAATCCTATTATATCCTCTATCCTATCCTATCCTCTATCCTATCCTATCCTCTATCCTATCCTTTCCTCAATCCTATTATATCCTCTATCCTATCCTATCCTATCCTCTATCCTATCCTATCCTATCCTCTATCCTATCCTACTCTATCCTCTATCCTATCCTATCCTCTATCCTATCCTATCCTCTATCCGATCCTCTATCCTATCCTATCCTCTACCTTATCCTATACTCTATCCTTTCCAATTACCTATCCCATCCTCTATCCTATCCTATCCTCTATCCTATCCTCTATCCTATCCTATCCTCTATCCTATCCTATCCTCTATCCTATCCTATCCTCTATCCTATCCTATCCTTTATCCTATCCTATCCTCTATCCTATCCTATCCTTTATCCTATCCTATCCTCTATCCTATCCTATCCTCTATCCTATCCTATCCTCTACCTTATCCTATCCTATCCTCTATCCTATCCTATCCTCTATCCTATCCTATCCTCTATCCTATCCTATCCTCTATCCTATCCTTTCCTCAATCCTATTATATCCTCTATCCTATCCTATCCTCTATCCTATCCTTCCCTCAATCCTATTATATCCTCTATCCTATCCTATCCTCTATCCTATCCTTTCCTCAATCCTATTATATCCTCTATCCTATCCTATCCTATCCTCTATCCTATCCTATCCTCTATCCTATCCTATCCTCTATCCTATCCTATCCTTTATCCTATCCTATCCTCTATCCTATCCTATCCTCTATCCTATACTATCCTCTACCTTATCCTATCCTATCCTCTATCCTATCCTATATTCTATCCTATCCTATCCTCTATCATATCCTATCCTCTATCCTATCCTATCCTCTATCCTATCCTATCCTCTATCCTATCCTCTATCCTATTATATCCTCTATTCTATCCTATCCTCTATCCTATCCTCTATCCTATTATATCCTCTATCCTATCCTATCCTCTACCTTATCCTATACTCTATCCTTTCCAATTACCTATCCCATCCTCTATCCTATCCTATCCTCTATCATATCCTATCCTCTATCCTATCCTATCCTCTATCCTATCCTCTATCCTATCCTATCCTATCCTCTATCCTATCCTACTCTATCCTCTATCCTATCCTATCCTCTATCCTATCCTATCCTCTATCCGATCCTCTATCCTATCCTATCCTCTATCATATCCTATCCTCTATCCTATCCTATCCTCTATCCTATCCTCTATCCTATTATATCCTCTATCCTATCCTATCCTCTACCTTATCCTATACTCTATCCTTTCCAATTACCTATCCCATCCTCTATCCTATCCTATCCTCTATCATATCCTATCCTCTATCCTATCCTATCCTCTATCCTATCCTCTATCCTATTATATCCTCTATCCTATCCTATCCTCTACCTTATCCTATACTCTATCCTTTCCAATTACCTATCCCATCCTCTATCCTATCCTATCCTCTATCCTATCCTATCCTCTATCCTATCCTCTATCCTATCCTCTATCCTATCCTATCCTCTATCCTATCCTATCCTCTATCCTATCCTATCCTCTATCCTATCCTATCCTCTATCCTATCCTATCCTTTATCCTATCCTATCCTCTATCCTATCCTATCCTCTATCCTATACTATCCTCTACCTTATCCTATCCTATCCTCTATCCTATCCTATCCTCTATCCTATCCTATCCTCTATCCTATCCTTTCCTCAATCCTATTATATCCTCTATCCTATCCTATCCTCTATCCTATCCTTTCCTCAATCCTATTATATCCTCTATCCTATCCTATCCTCTATCCTATCCTATCCTATTCTCTATCCTATCCTATCCTACCCTCTATCCTATCCTATCCTCTATCCGATCCTCTATCCAATCCTATCCTTTATCCTATCCTATCCTCTATCCTACTCTATCCTCTATCCTATCCTATCCTCTATCCTATCCTATCCTCTATCCTATCCTATCCTCTATCCTATTCTCTATCCTATTATATCCTCTATTCTATCCTATCCTCTATCCTATCCTCTATCCTATTATATCCTCTATCCTATCCTATCCTCTATCCTATACTATCCTCTACCTTATCCTATCCTATCCTCTATCCTATCCTATCCTCCATCCTATCCTATCCTCTATCCTATCCTATCCTATCCTCTATCCTATCCTATTATATCCTCTATCCTATCCTATCCTCTACCTTATCCTATACTCTATCCTTTCCAATTACCTATCCTATCCTCTATCCTATCCCATCCTCTATCCTATCCTATCCTCTATCCTATCCTCTATCCTATCCTATCCTCTATCCTATCCTATCCTCTATCCTATCCTATCCTCTATTATATCCTATCCTCTATCCTATCCTATCCTCTATCCTATCCTATCCTCTATCCTATCCTATCCTTTATCCTATCCTATCCTCTATCCTATCCTATCCTCTATCCTATACTATCCTCTACCTTATCCTATCCTATCCTCTATCCTATCCTATCCTCTATCCTATCCTATCCTCTATCCTATCCTATCCTCTATCCTATCCTTTCCTCAATCCTATTATATCCTCTATCCTATCCTATCCTCTATCCTATCCTTTCCTCAATCCTATTATATCCTCTATCCTATCCTATCCTCTATCCGATCCTCTATCCAATGCTATCCTTTATCCTATCCTATCCTCTATCCTACTCTATCCTCTATCCTATCCTATCCTCTATCCTATTATATCCTCTATCCTATCCTATCCTCTATCCGATACTATCCTCTACCTTATCCTATCTTATCCTCTATCCTATCCTATCCTCCATCCTATCCTATCCTTTATCCTATCCTATCCTATCCTCTATCCTATCCTATTATATCCTCTATCCTATCCTATCCTCTACCTTATCCTATACTCTATCCTTTCCAATTACCTATCCTATCCTCTATCCTATCCCATCCTCTATCCTATCCTATCCTCTATCCTATCCACTATCCTATCCTATCCTCTATCCTATCCTATCCTCTATCCTATCCTATCCTCTATCCTATCCTATCCTCTATCCTATCCTATCCTCTATCCTATCCTATCCTCTATCCTATCCTATCCTCTATCCTATCCTATCCTCTATCCTATCCTATCCTATCCTCTATCCTATCCTATCCTCAATCCTATTATATCCTCTATCCTATCCTATCCTCTATCCTATCCTATCCTATCCTCTATCCTATCCTATCCTATCCTCTATCCTATCCTATCCTTTATCCTATCCTATCCTCTATTCTATCCTATCCTCTATCCTATACTATCATCTATCCTATCCTTTCCTCTATCTTATCCTATCCTCTATTCGATCCTCTATCCAATCCTATCCTTTATCCTATCCTATCCTCTATCCTATCCTATCCTCTATCCTATCCTATCCTCTATCCTATCCTATCCTCTATCCGATCCTCTATCCTATCCTATCCTCTATCCGATCCTCTATCCTATCCTATCCTCTATCCTATACTATCCTCTACCTTATCCTATCCTATCCTCTATCCTATCCTATCCTCTATCCTATCCTATCCTCTATCCTATCCTATCCTCTATCCTATCCTTTCCTCAATCCTATTATATCCTCTATCCTATCCTATCCTCTATCCTATCCTATCCTCTATCCTATCCTTTCCTCAATCCTATTATATCCTCTATCCTATCCTATCCTATCCTCTATCCTATCCTATCCTATCCTCTATCCTATCCTACTCTATCCTCTATCCTATCCTATCCTCTATCCTATCCTATCCTCTATCCGATCCTCTATCCTATCCTATCCTCTACCTTATCCTATACTCTATCCTTTCCAATTACCTATCCCATCCTCTATACTATCCTATCCTCTATCCTATCCTCTATCCTATCCTATCCTCTATCCTATCCTATCCTCTATCCCATCCTATCCTCTATCCTATCCTATCCTCTATCCTATCCTATCCTCTATCCTATCCTATCCTTTATCCTATCCTATCCTCTATCCTATCCTATCCTCTATCCTATCCTATCCTCTACCTTATCCTATCCTATCCTCTATCCTATCCTATCCTCTATCCTATCCTATCCTCTATCCTATCCTTTCCTCAATCCTATTATATCCTCTATCCTATCCTATCCTCTATCCTATCCTTTCCTCAATCCTATTATATCCTCTATCCTATCCTATCCTATCCTATCCTCTATCCTATCCTATCCTCTATCCTATCCTATCCTCTATCCTATCCTATCCTTTATCCTATCCTATCCTCTATCCTATCCTATCCTCTATCCTATCCTATCCTCTACCTTATCCTATCCTATCCTCTATCCTATCCTATCCTCTATCCTATCCTATCCTCTATCCTATCCTTTCCTCAATCCTATTATATCCTCTATCCTATCCTATCCTATCCTATCCTCTATCCTATCCTATCCTCTATCCTATCCTATCCTTTATCCTATCCTATCCTCTATCCTATCCTATATTCTATCCTATCCTATCCTCTATCATATCCTATCCTCTATCCTATCCTATCCTCTATCCTATCCTATCCTCTATCCTATCCTATCCTCTATCCTATCCTCTATCCTATTATATCCTCTATTCTATCCTATCCTCTATCCTATCCTCTATCCTATTATATCCTCTATCCTATCCTATCCTCTATCCTATACTATCCTCTACCTTATCCTATCCTATCCTCTATCCTATCCTATCCTCTATCCTATCCTATCCTCTATCCTATCCTATCCTCTACCCTATCCTTTCCTCTATCCTATCCTATCCTCTATCCTATCCTATCCTCTATCCTATCCTATCCTCTATCCTATCCTATCCTCAATCCTATTATATCCTCTATCCTATCCTATCCTCTATCCTATCCTATCCTATCCTCTATCCTATCCTATCCTATCCTCTATCCTATCCTATCCTTTATCCTATCCTATCCTCTATTCTATCCTATCCTCTATCCTATACTATCATCTATCCTATCCTATCCTCTATCCTATCCTATCCTCTATCCGATCCTCTATCCAATCCTATCCTTTATCCTATCCTATCCTCTATCCTACTCTATCCTCTATCCTATCCTATCCTCTATCCTATCCTATCCTCTATCCGATCCTCTATCCTATCCTATCCTCTATCCGATCCTCTATCCTATCCTATCCTCTATCCTATACTATCCTCTATCCTATCCTATCCTCTATCCTATCCTATCCTCTATCCTATCCTATCCTCTATCCTATACTATCCTCTATCCTATCCTATCCTCTATCCTATCCTATCCTCTATCCTATCCTATCCTCTATCCGATCCTCTATCCTATCCTATCCTCTACCTTATCCTATACTCTATCCTTTCCAATTACCTATCCCATCCTCTATACTATCCTATCCTCTATCCTATCCTCTATCCTATCCTATCCTTTATCCTATCCTATCCTCTATCCTATCCTATCCTCTATCCTATCCTATCCTCTACCTTATCCTATCCTATCCTCTATCCTATCCTATCCTCTATCCTATCCTATCCTCTATCCTATCCTTTCCTCAATCCTATTATATCCTCTATCCTATCCTATCCTCTATCCTATCCTTCCCTCAATCCTATTATATCCTCTATCCTATCCTATCCTCTATCCTATCCTTTCCTCAATCCTATTATATCCTCTATCCTATCCTATCCTATCCTCTATCCTATCCTATCCTCTATCCTATCCTATCCTTTATCCTATCCTATCCTCTATCCTATCCTATCCTCTATCCTATACTATCCTCTACCTTATCCTATCCTATCCTCTATCCTATCCTATATTCTATCCTATCCTATCCTCTATCATATCCTATCCTCTATCCTATCCTATCCTCTATCCTATCCTATCCTCTATCCTATCCTCTATCCTATAATATCCTCTATTCTATCCTATCCTCTATCCTATCCTCTATCCTATTATATCCTCTATCCTATCCTATCCTCTATCCTATACTATCCTCTACCTTATCCTATCCTATCCTCTATCCTATCCTATCCTCTATCCTATCCTATCCTCTATCCTATCCTATCCTCTACCCTATCCTTTCCTCTATCCTATCCTATCCTCTATCCTATCCTATCCTCTATCCTATCCTATCCTCTATCCTATCCTATCCTCAATCCTATTATATCCTCTATCCTATCCTATCCTCTATCCTATCCTATCCTATCCTCTATCCTATCCTATCCTATCCTCTATCCTATCCTATCCTTTATCCTATCCTATCCTCTATTCTATCCTATCCTCTATCCTATACTATCATCTATCCTATCCTATCCTCTATCCTATCCTATCCTCTATCCGATCCTCTATCCAATCCTATCCTTTATCCTATCCTATCCTCTATCCTACTCTATCCTCTATCCTATCCTATCCTCTATCCTATCCTATCCTCTATCCGATCCTCTATCCTATCCTATCCTCTATCCGATCCTCTATCCTATCCTATCCTCTATCCTATACTATCCTCTATCCTATCCTATCCTCTATCCTATCCTATCCTCTATCCTATCCTATCCTCTATCCTATACTATCCTCTACCTTATCCTATCCTATCCTCTATCCTATCCTATCCTCTATCCTATCCTCTATCCTATTATATCCTCTATCCTATCCTATCCTCTACCTTATCCTATACTCTATCCTTTCCAATTACCTATCCCATCCTCTATCCTATCCTATCCTCTATCATATCCTATCCTCTATCCTATCCTATCCTCTATCCTATCCTCTATCCTATTATATCCTCTATCCTATCCTATCCTCTACCTTATCCTATACTCTATCCTTTCCAATTACCTATCCCATCCTCTATCCTATCCTATCCTCTATCCTATCCTATCCTCTATCCTATCCTCAATCCTATCCTCTATCCTATCCTCTATCCTATCCTATCCTCTATCCTATCCTATCCTCTATCCTATCCTATCCTCTATCCTATCCTATCCTCTATCCTATCCTATCCTTTATCCTATCCTATCCTCTATCCTATCCTATCCTCTATCCTATACTATCCTCTACCTTATCCTATCCTATCCTCTATCCTATCCTATCCTCTATCCTATCCTATCCTCTATCCGATCCTCTATCCAATCCTATCCTTTATCCTATCCTATCCTCTATCCTACTCTATCCTCTATCCTATCCTATCCTCTATCCTATCCTATCCTCTATCCGATCCTCTATCCTATCCTATCCTCTATCCGATCCTCTATCCTATCCTATCCTCTATCCTATACTATCCTCTATCCTATCCTATCCTCTATCCTATCCTATCCTCTATCCTATCCTATCCTCTATCCTATACTATCCTCTACCTTATCCTATCCTATCCTCTATCCTATCCTATCCTCTATCCTATCCTCTATCCTATTATATCCTCTATCCTATCCTATCCTCTACCTTATCCTATACTCTATCCTTTCCAATTACCTATCCCATCCTCTATCCTATCCTATCCTCTATCATATCCTATCCTCTATCCTATCCTATCCTCTATCCTATCCTCTATCCTATTATATCCTCTATCCTATCCTATCCTCTACCTTATCCTATACTCTATCCTTTCCAATTACCTATCCCATCCTCTATCCTATCCTATCCTCTATCCTATCCTATCCTCTATCCTATCCTCAATCCTATCCTCTATCCTATCCTCTATCCTATCCTATCCTCTATCCTATCCTATCCTCTATCCTATCCTATCCTCTATCCTATCCTATCCTCTATCCTATCCTATCCTTTATCCTATCCTATCCTCTATCCTATCCTATCCTCTATCCTATACTATCCTCTACCTTATCCTATCCTATCCTCTATCCTATCCTATCCTCTATCCTATCCTATCCTCTATCCTATCCTATCCTCTATCCTATCCTTTCCTCAATCCTATTATATCCTCTATCCTATCCTATCCTCTATCCTATCCTTTCCTCAATCCTATTATATCCTCTATCCTATCCTATCCTCTATCCTATCCTATCCTATTCTCTATCCTATCCTATCCTATCCTCTATCCTATCCTATCCTCTATCCGATCCTCTATCCAATCCTATCCTTTATCCTATCCTATCCTCTATCCTACTCTATCCTCTATCCTATCCTATCCTCTATCCTATCCTATCCTCTATCCTATCCTCTATCCTATTATATCCTCTATTCTATCCTATCCTCTATCCTATCCTCTATCCTATTATATCCTCTATCCTATCCTATCCTCTATCCTATACTATCCTCTACCTTATCCTATCCTATCCTCTATCCTATCCTATCCTCCATCCTATCCTATCCTCTATCCTATCCTATCCTATCCTCTATCCTATCCTATTATATCCTCTATCCTATCCTATCCTCTACCTTATCCTATACTCTATCCTTTCCAATTACCTATCCTATCCTCTATCCTATCCCATCCTCTATCCTATCCTATCCTCTATCCTATCCTCTATCCTATCCTATCCTCTATCCTATCCTATCCTCTATCCTATCCTATCCTCTATCCTATCCTATCCTCTATGCTATCCTATCCTCTATCCTATCCTATCCTCAATCCTATTATATCCTCTATCCTATCCTATCCTCTATCCTATCCTATCCTATCCTCTATCCTATCCTATCCTATCCTCTATCCTATCCTATCCTATCCTCTATCCTATCCTATCCTTTATCCTATCCTATCCTCTATTCTATTATATCCTCTATCCTATACTATCATCTATCCTATCCTTTCCTCTATCCTATCCTATCCTCTATCCGATCCTCTATCCAATCCTATCCTTTATCCTATCCTATCATCTATCCTACTCTATCCTCTATCCTATCCTATCCTCTATCCTATCCTATCCTCTATCCGATCCTCTATCCTATCCTATCCTCTATCCGATCCTCTATCCTATCCTATCCTCTATCCGATCCTCTATCCTATCCTATCCTCTATCCTATACTATCCTCTACCTTATCCTATCCTATCCTCTATCCTATCCTATCCTCTATCCTATCCTATCCTCTATCCTATCCTTTCCTCAATCCTATTATATCCTCTATCCTATCCTATCCTCTATCCTATCCTATCCTCTATCCTATCCTTTCCTCAATGCTATTATATCCTCTATCCTATCCTATCCTCTATCCTATCCTATCCTATCCTCTATCCTATCCTATCCTATCCTCTATCCTATCCTACTCTATCCTCTATCCTATCCTATCCTCTATCCTATCCTATCCTCTATCCGATCCTCTATCCTATCCTATCCTCTACCTTATCCTATACTCTATCCTTTCCAATTACCTATCCCATCCTCTATCCTATCCTGTCCTCTATCCTATCCTCTATCCTATCCTATCCTCTATCCTATCCTATCCTCTATCCTATCCTATCCTCTATCCTATCCTATCCTCTATCCTATCCTATCCTCTATCCTATCCTATCCTTTATCCTATCCTATCCTCTATCCTATCCTATCCTCTATCCTATACTATCCTCTACCTTATCCTATCCTATCCTCTATCCTATCCTATCCTCTATCCTATCCTATCCTCTATCCTATCCTTTCCTCAATCCTATTATATCCTCTATCCTATCCTATCCTCTATCCTATCCTTCCCTCAATCCTATTATATCCTCTATCCTATCCTATCCTCTATCCTATCCTTTCCTCAATCCTATTATATCCTCTATCCTATCCTATCCTATTCTCTATCCTATCCTATCCTATCCTCTATCCTATCCTCTATCCTATCCTATCCTCTATCCGACCCTCTATCCAATCCTATCCTTTATCCTATCCTATCCTCTATCCTACTCTATCCTCTATCCTATCCTATCCTCTATCCTATCCTATCCTCTATCCTACTCTATCCTCTATCCTATCCTATCCTCTATCCTATCCTATCCTCTATCCAATCCTCTATCCTACCCTATCCTCTATCATATCCTATCCTCTATCATATCCTATCCTCTATCCTATCCTATCCTCTATCCTCTATCCTATCCTCTATCCTATCCTCTATCCTATTATATCCTCTATCCTATCCTATCCTCTACCTTATCCTATACTCTATCCTTTCCAATTACCTATCCTATCCTCTATCCTATCCTATCCTCTATCCTATCCTATCCTCTATCCTATCCTATCCTCTATCCTATCCTCTATCCTATCCTATCCTCTATCCTATCCTATCCTCTATCCTATCCTATCCTCTATCCTATCCTATCCTATCCTATCCTCTATCCTATCCTATCCTCTATCCTATCCTATCCTCTATCCTATCCTATCCTCTATCCTATCCTATCCTTTATCCTATCCTATCCTCTATCCTATCCTATCCTCTATCCTATACTATCCTCTACCTTATCCTATCCTAACCTCTATCCTATCCTATCCTCTATCCTATCCTTTCCTCAATCCTATTATATCCTCTATCCTATCCTATCCTCTATCCTATCCTATCCTATCCTCTATCCTATCCTATCCTATCCTCTATCCTATCCTATCCTTTATCCTAACCTATCCTCTATTCTATCCTATCCTCTATCCTATACTATCCTCTATCCTATGCTATCCTCTATCCTATCCTATCCTCTATCCGATTCTCTATCCAATCCTATCCTTTATCCTGTCCTATCCTCTATCCTACTCTATCCTCTATCCTATCCTATCCTCTATCCTATCCTATCCTCTATCCGATCCTCTATCGTATCCTATCCTCTATCATATCCTATCCTCTATCCTATCCTATCCTCTATCCTATCCTATCCTCTATCCTATCCTATCCTGTATCCTATCCTATCCTCTATCCTATCCTATCCTCTATCCTATCCTATCCTCTATCCTATCCTATCCTCTATCCTATCCTATCCTCTATCCTATCCTATCCTCTATCCTATCCTATCCTCTATCCTATCCTATCCTCTATCCTATCCTATCCTCTATCCTATCCTATCCTCTATCCTATCATATCCTCAATCCCATCCTATCCTCTATCCTATCCTATCCTCTATCCTATCCTATCCTCTATCCTATACTATCCTCTACCTTATCCTATCCTCTATCCTATCCAATTACGTATCCTATCCTCTATCCTATCCTTTCCTCTATCCTATCCTATCCTCTATCCGATCCTCTATCCTATCCTATCCTCTATACTATCCTCTATCCTATCCTCTATCCTATCCTCTATCTTATCCTATCCTCTATCCTATCCTCTATCCTATCCTCTATCCTATCCTATCCTCTATCCTATCCTATCATCTATCCTATCCTCTACCCTATCCTATCCTCTTTAATATCGTATACTCTATCCTATAATATCATCTATCCTATAATATCATCTATCCTATCCTATCCTCTATCCTATCCTATCCTATCCTCTATCCTATCCTATCCCATCCTATCCTCTATCCTATCCTATCCTCTATCCTATCCTATCCTCTATCCTATCCTCTATCCTATCCTCTATCCTATCCTATCCTCTATCCTATCCTATCCTATCCTCTATCCTATCCTATCCTTTATCCTATCCTATCCTCTATTCTATCCTATCCTCTATCCTATACTATCCTCTATCCTATCCTATCCTCTATCCTATCCTATCCTCTATCCGATACTCTATCCAATCCTATCCTTTATCCTATCCTATCCTCTATCCTACTCTATCCTCTATCCTATCCTATCCTCTATCCTATCCTATCCTCTACCCGATCCTCTATCCTATCCTATCCTCTATCCGATCCTCTATCCTATCCTATCCTCTATCCGATCCTCTATCCTATCCTATCCTCTATCCTATCCTATCCTATCCTCTATCCTATCCTATCCTTTATCCTATCCTATCCTCTATTCTATCCTATCCTCTATCCTATCCTATCCTCTATCCTATCCTCTATCCTATTATATCCTCTATCCTATCCTATCCTCTACCTTATCCTATACTCTATCCTTTCCAATTACCTATCCCATTATCTATCCTATCCTATCCTCTATCCGATACTATCCTCAATCCTATCCTCTATCCTATCCTATCCTCTATCCTATCCTATCCTCTATCCTATCCTATCCTCTATCCTATCCTATCCTCTGTCCTATCCTATCCTCTATCCTATCCTATCCTCTATCCTATCCTATCCTCTATCCTATCCTATCCTCTATCCTATCCTATCCTCTATCCTATCCTATCCTCTATCCTATCCTATCCTCTATCCTATCCTATCCTCTGTCCTATCCTATCCTCTATCCTATCCTATCCTCTATCCTATCCTATCCTCTATCCTATCCTATCCTCTATCCTATCCTATCCTATCCTCTATCCTATCCTATCCTCTATCCTATCCTATCCTCTATCCTATACTATCCTCTACCTTATCCTATCCTATCCTCTATTCTATCCTATCCTCTATCCTATACTATCCTCTATCCTATCCTATCCTCTATCCTATCCTATCCTCTATCCGATCCTCTATCCAATCCTATCCTTTATCCTGTCCTATCCTCTATCCTACTCTATCCTCTATCCTATCCTATCCTCTATCCTATCCTATCCTCTATCCGATCCTCTATCGTATCCTATCCTCTATCATATCCTATCCTCTATCCTATCCTATCCTATCCTCTATCCTATCCTATCCTCTATCCTATCCTATCCTCTATCCTATCCTATCCTCTATCCTATCCTATCCTCTATCCTATCCTATCCTCTATCCTATCCTATCCTCTATCCTATCCTATCCTCTATCCTATCCTATCCTCTATCCTATCCTATCCTCTATCCTATCCTATCCTCTATCCTATCCTATCCTCTATCCTATCCTCTATCCCATCCTATCCTCTATCCTATCCTATCCTCTATCCTATCCTATCCTCTATCCTATACTATCCTCTACCTTATCCTATCCTCTATCCTATCCAATTACGTATCCTATCCTCTATCCTATCCTTTCCTCTATCCTATCCTATCCTCTATCCGATCCTCTATCCTATCCTATCCTCTATCCTATCCTCTATCTTATCCTATCCTCTATCTTATCCTATCCTCTATCCTATCCTCTATTATATCCTCTATCCTATCCTATCCTCTATCCTATCCTCTACCCTATCCTATCCTCTTTAATATCGTATACTCTATCCTATAATATCATCTATCCTATAATATCATCTATCCTATCCTATCCTCTATCCTATCCTATCCTATCCTCTATCCTATCCTATCCTATCCTCTATCCTATCCTATCCTCTATCCTATCCTCTATCCTATCCTATCCTCTATCCTATCCTATCCTATCCTCTATCCTATCCTATCCTATCCTCTATCCTATCCTATCCTTTATCCTATCCTATCCTCTATTCTATCCTATCCTCTATCCTATACTATCCTCTATCCTATCCTATCCTCTATCCGATCCTCTATCCAATCCTATCCTTTATCCTATCCTATCCTCTATCCTACTCTATCCTCTATCCTATCCTATCCTCTATCCTATCCTATCCTCTACCCGATCCTCTATCCTATCCTATCCTCTATCCGATCCTCTATCCTATCCTATCCTCTATCCGATCCTATATCCTATCCTATCCTCTATCCTAACCTATCCTATCCTCTATCCTATCCTATCCTTTATCCTATCCTATCCTCTATTCTATCCTATCCTCTATCCTATCCTATCCTCTATCCTATCCTCTATCCTATTATATCCTCTATCCTATCCTTTCCTCTACCTTATCCTATACTCTATCCTTTCCAATTACCTATCCCATTATCTATCCTATCCTATCCTCTATCCTATACTATCCTCAATCCTATCCTCTATCCTATCCTATCCTCTATCCTATCCTATCCTCTATCCTATCCTATCCTCTATCCTATCCTATCCTCTGTCCTATCCTATCCTCTATCCTATCCTATCCTCTATCCTAACCTATCCTATCCTCTATCCTATCCTATCCTTTATCCTATCCTATCCTCTATTCTATCCTATCCTCTATCCTATCCTATCCTCTATCCTATCCTCTATCCTATTATATCCTCTATCCTATCCTATCCTCTACCTTATCCTATACTCTATCCTTTCCAATTACCTATCCCATTATCTATCCTATCCTATCCTCTATCCTATACTATCCTCAATCCTATCCTCTATCCTATCCTATCCTCTATCCTATCCTAACCTCTATCCTATCCTATCCTCTATCCTATCCTATCCTCTGTCCTATCCTATCCTCTATCCTATCCTATCCTCTATCCTATCCTATCCTCTATCCTATCCTATCCTCTATCCTATCCTATCCTCTATCCTATCCTATCCTCTATCCTATACTATCCTCTACCTTATCCTATCCTATCCTCTATTCTATCCTATCCTCTATCCTATACTATCCTCTATCCTATCCTATCCTCTATCCTATCCTATCCTCTATCCGATCCTCTATCCATTCCTATCCTTTATCCTATCCTATCCTCTATCCTACTCTATCCTCTATCCTATCCTATCCTCTATCCTATCCTATCCTCTATCCGATCCTCTATCCTATCCTATCCTATCCTATCCTCTATCCTATCCTATCCTCTATCCTATCCTATCCTCTATCCTATCCTCTATCCCATCCTATCCTCTATCCTATCCTATCCTCTATCCTATCCTATCCTCTATCCTATCCTATCCTCTATCCTATCCTATCCTGTATCCTATCCTATCCTCTATCCTATCCTATCCTATCCTCTATCCTATCCTACCCTATCCTCTATCCTATCCTATCCTTTATCCTATCCTATCCTCTATTCTATCCTATCCTCTATCCTATACTATCCTCTATCCTATCCTATCCTCTATCCTACCCTATCCTCTATCCGATCCTCTATCCAATCCTATCCTTTATCCTATCCTATCCTCTATCCTACTCTATCCTCTGTCCTATCCTATCCTCTATCCTATCCTATCCTCTACCCGATCCTCTATCCTATCCTATCCTCTATCCGATCCTCTATCCTATCCTATCCTCTATCCGATCCTCTATCCTATCCTATCCTCTATCATATCCTATCCTCTATCCTATCCTATCCTCTGTCCTATCCTATCCTCTATCCTATCCTATCCTCTATCCTATACTATCCTCTACCTTATCCTATCCTATCCTCTATTCTATCCTATCCTCTATCCTATACTATCCTCTATCCTATCCTATCCTCTATCATATCCTATCCTCTATCATATCCTATCCTCTATCCTATCCTATCCTCTATCCTATCCTATATTCTATCCTATCCTCTATCCTATTATATCCTCTATCCTATCCTATCCTCTACCTTATCCTATACTCTATCCTTTCCAATTACCTTCCCTATCCTCTATCCTATCCCATCCTCTATCCTATCCTATCCTCTATCCTATCCTATCCTCTATCCTATCCTATCCTCTATCCTATCCTATCCTCTATCCTATCCTATCCTCTATCCTATCCTATCCTCTATCCTATCCTATCCTCTATCCTATCCTATCCTCTATCCTATCCTATCCTCTATCCTATACTATCCTCTACCTTATCCTATCCTATCCCTTATCCTATCCTATCCTCTATCCTATCCTATCCTCTATCATATCCTATCCTCTATCCTATCCTATCCTCTATCCTATCCTATCCTCCTTCCTATCCTATCCTCTATCCTATCCTATCCTCTATCCTATCCTATCCTCTATCCTATCCTATCCTCTATCCTATCCTATCCTCTATCTTATCCTATCCTCTATCCTATCCTATCCTCTATCCTATCCTATCCTCTATCCTATCCTATCCTCTATCCTATCCTATCCTCTATCCTATCCTATCCTATCCTCTATCCTATCCTATCCTCTATCCTATCCTATCCTCTATCCTATCCTATCCTCTATCCTATCCTATCCTCTATCCTATCCTATCCTATCCTTTATCCTATCCTATCCTTTATCCTATCCTATCCTCTATTCTATCCTATCCTCTATCCTATACTATCCTCTATCCTATCCTATCCTCTATCCTATCCTATCCTCTATCCGATCCTCTATCCAATCCTATCCTTTATCGTATCCTATCCTCTATCCTACTCTATCCTCTGTCCTATCCTATCCTCTATCCTATCCTATCCTCTACCCGATCCTCTATCCTATCCTATCCTCTATCCGATCCTCTATCCTATCCTATCCTCTATCCGATCCTCTATCCTATCCTATCCTCTATCATATCCTATCCTGTATCCTATCCTATCCTCTATCCTATCCTATCCTCTATCCTATCCTATCCTCTATCATATCCTATCCTGTATCCTATCCTATCCTCTATCCTATCCTATCCTCTATCCTATCCTATCCTCTATCCTATCCTATCCTCTATCCTATCCTCTATCCTATTATATCCTCTATCCTATCCTATCCTCTACCTTATCCTATACTCTATCCTTTCCAATTACCTATCCCATTATCTATCCTATCCTATCCTCTATCCTATACTATCCTCTATCCTATCCTCTATCCTATCCTATCCTCTATCCTATCCTATCCTCTATCCTATCCTATCCTGTATCCTATCATATCCTCTATCCTATCCTATCCTCTATCCTATCCTATCCTGTATCCTATCCTATCCTCTATCCTATCCTATCCTATCCTCTATCCTATCCTACCCTATCCTCTATCCTATCCTTTATCCTATCCTATCCTCTATTCTATCCTATCCTCTATCCTATACTATCCTCTATCCTATCCTATCCTCTATCCTACCCTATCCTCTATCCGATCCTCTATCCAATCCTATCCTTTATCCTACCCTATCCTCTATCCTACTCTATCCTCTGTCCTATCCTATCCTCTATCCTATCCTATCCTCTACCCGATACTCTATCCTATCCTATCCTCTATCCGATCCTCTATCCTATCCTATCCTCTATCCGATCCTCTATCCTATCCTATCCTCTATCATATCCTATCCTCTATCCTATCCTATCCTCTGTCCTATCCTATCCTCTATCCTATCCTATCCTCTATCCTATACTATCCTCTACCTTATCCTATCCTATCCTCTATTCTATCCTATCCTCTATCCTATACTATCCTCTATCCTATCCTATCCTCTATCATATCCTATCCTCTATCATATCCTATCCTCTATCCTATCCTATCCTCTATCCTATCCTATATTCTATCCTATCCTCTATCCTATCCTATCCTCTATCCTATCCTATCCTCTATCCTATACTATCCTCTACCTTATCCTATCCTATCCCTTATCCTATCCTATCCTCTATCCTATCCTATCCTCTATCATATCCTATCCTCTATCCTATCCTATCCTCTATCCTATCCTATCCTCTATCCTATCCTATCCTCTATCCTATCCTATCCTCTATCCTATCCTATCCTCTATCCTATCCTATCCTCTATCCTATCCTATCCTCTATCCTATCCTATCCTCTATCCTATCCTATCCTCTATCCTATCCTATCCTCTATCCTATCCTATCCTCTATCCTATCCTATCCTCTATCCTATCCTATCCTCTATCCTATCCTATCCTCTATCCTATCCTGTCCTTTATCCTATCCTATCCTCTATCCTATCCTATCCTCTATCCTATACTATCCTCTACCTTATCCTATCCTATCCTCTATCCTATCCTATCCTCTATCCTATCCTATCCTCTATCCTATCCTTTCCTCAATCCTATTATATCCTCTATCCTATCCTATCCTCTATCCTATCCTTTCCTCAATCCTATTATATCCTCTATCCTATCCTATCCTCTATCCTATCCTATCCTATTCTCTATCCTATCCTATCCTATCCTCTATCCTATCCTATCCTCTATATTATCCTATCATATCCTTTATCCTATCCTATCCTTTATCCTATCCTATCCTCTATTCTATCCTATCCTCTATCCTATACTATCCTCTATCCTATCCTATCCTCTATCCTATCCTATCCTCTATCCGATCCTCTATCCAATCCTATCCTTTATCCTATCCTATCCTCTATCCTACTCTATCCTCTGTCCTATCCTATCCTCTATCCTATCCTATCCTCTACCCGATCCTCTATCCTATCCTATCCTCTATCCGATCCTCTATCCTATCCTATCCTCTATCCGATCCTCTATCCTATCCTATCCTCTATCATATCCTATCCTGTTTCCTATCCTATCCTCTATCCTATCCGATCCTCTATCCTATCCTATCCTCTATCCTATCCTCTATCCTATTATATCCTCTATCCTATCCTATCCTCTACCTTATCCTATACTCTATCCTTTCCAATTACCTATCCCATTATCTATCCTATCCTATCCTCTATCCTATACTATCCTCTATCCTATCCTCTATCCTATCCTATCCTCTATCCTATCCTATCCTCTATCCTATCCTATCCTCTATCCTATCCTATCCTCTGTCCTATCCTATCCTCTATCCTATCCTATCCTCTATCCTATCCTATCCTCTATCCTATCCTATCCTCTATCCTATCCTATCCTCTATCCTATCCTTTCCTCTATCCTATACTATCCTCTACCTTATCCTATCCTATCCTCTATTCTATCCTATCCTCTATCCTATACTATCCTCTATCCTATCCTATCCTCTATCATATCCTATCCTCTATCATATCCTATCCTCTATCCTATCCTATCCTCTATCCTATCCTATCCTCTATCCTATCCTCTATCCTATTATATCCTCTATCCTATCCTATCCTCTACCTTATCCTATACTCTATCCTTTCCAATTAACTTCCCTATCCTCTATCCTATCCCATCCTCTATCCTATCCTATCCTCTATCCTATCCTATCCTCTATCCTATCCTATCCTCTATCCTATCCTATCCTCTATCCTATCCTATCCTCTATCCTATCCTATCCTCTATCCTATCCTATCCTCTATCCTATACTATCCTCTATCCTATCCTATCCTCTATCATATCCTATCCTCTATCATATCCTATCCTCTATATTATCCTATCCTCTATCCTATCCTATCCTCTATCCTATCCTCTATCCTATTATATCCTCTATCCTATCCTATCCTCTACCTTATCCTATACTCTATCCTTTCCAATTACCTTCCCTATCCTCTATCCTATCCCATCCTCTATCCTATCCTATCCTCTATCCTATCCTCTATCCTATCCTATCCTCTATCCTATCCTATCCTCTATCCTATCCTATCCTCTATCCTATCCTATCCTCTATCCTACTCTATCCTCTGTCCTATCCTATCCTCTATCCTATCCTATCCTCTACCCGATCCTCTATCCTATCCTATCCTCTATCCGATCCTCTATCCTATCCTATCCTCTATCCGATCCTCTATCCTATCCTATCCTCTATCCGATCCTCTATCCTATCCTATCCTCTATCATATCCTATCCTGTTTCCTATCCTATCCTCTATCCTATCCGATCCTCTATCCTATCCTATCCTCTATCCTATCCTCTATCCTATTATATCCTCTATCCTATCCTATCCTCTACCTTATCCTATACTCTATCCTTTCCAATTACCTATCCCATTATCTATCCTATCCTATCCTCTATCCTATACTATCCTCTATCCTATCCTCTATCCTATCCTATCCTCTATCCTATCCTATCCTCTATCCTATCCTATCCTCTATCCTATCCTATCCTCTGTCCTATCCTATCCTCTATCCTATCCTATCCTCTATCCTATCCTATCCTCTATCCTATCCTATCCTCTATCCTATCCTATCCTCTATCCTATCCTTTCCTCTATCCTATACTATCCTCTACCTTATCCTATCCTATCCTCTATTCTATCCTATCCTCTATCCTATACTATCCTCTATCCTATCCTATCCTCTATCATATCCTATCCTCTATCATATCCTATCCTCTATCCTATCCTATCCTCTATCCTATCCTATCCTCTATCCTATCCTCTATCCTATTATATCCTCTATCCTATCCTATCCTCTACCTTATCCTATACTCTATCCTTTCCAATTAACTTCCCTATCCTCTATCCTATCCCATCCTCTATCCTATCCTATCCTCTATCCTATCCTATCCTCTATCCTATCCTATCCTCTATCCTATCCTATCCTCTATCCTATCCTATCCTCTATCCTATCCTATCCTCTATCCTATCCTATCCTCTATCCTATACTATCCTCTATCCTATCCTATCCTCTATCATATCCTATCCTCTATCATATCCTATCCTCTATATTATCCTATCCTCTATCCTATCCTATCCTCTATCCTATCCTCTATCCTATTATATCCTCTATCCTATCCTATCCTCTACCTTATCCTATACTCTATCCTTTCCAATTACCTTCCCTATCCTCTATCCTATCCCATCCTCTATCCTATCCTATCCTCTATCCTATCCTCTATCCTATCCTATCCTCTATCCTATCCTATCCTCTATCCTATCCTATCCTCTATCCTATCCTATCCTCTATCCTACTCTATCCTCTGTCCTATCCTATCCTCTATCCTATCCTATCCTCTACCCGATCCTCTATCCTATCCTATCCTCTATCCGATCCTCTATCCTATCCTATCCTCTATCCGATCCTCTATCCTATCCTATCCTCTATCATATCCTGTCCTGTATCCTATCCTATCCTCTATCCTATCCTATCCTCTATCCTATCCTATCCTCTATCCTATCCTCTATCCTATTATATCCTCTATCCTATCCTATCCTCTACCTTATCCTATACTCTATCCTTTCCAATTACCTATCCCATTATCTATCCTATCCTATCCTCTATCCTATACTATCCTCTATCCTATCCTCTATCCTATCCTATCCTCTATCCTATCCTATCCTCTATCCTATACTATCCTCTACCTTATCCTATCCTCTATCCTATCCAATTACGTATCCTATAATCTATCCTATCCTTTCCTCTATCCTATCCTATCCTCTATCCGATCCTCTATCCTATCCTATCCTCTATCCTATCCTCTATCCTATCCTCTATCCTATCCTCTATCTTATCCTATCCTCTATCCTATCCTCTATCCTATCCTCTATCCTATACTCTATCCTATCCTATCCTCTATCCTATCCTATCCTCTATCCTATCCTATCCTCTATCCTATCCTATCCTCTATCCTATACTATCCTCTATCCTATCCTATCCTCTATCATATCCTATCCTCTATCATATCCTATCCTCTATATTATCCTATCCTCTATCCTATCCTCTCCTCTATCCTATCCTCTATCCTATTATATCCTCTATCCTATCCTATCCTCTACCTTATCCTATACTCTATCCTTTCCAATTACCTTCCCTATCCTCTATCCTATCCCATCCTCTATCCTATCCTATCCTCTATCCTATCCTCTATCCTATCCTATCCTCTATCCTATCCTATCCTCTATCCTATCCTATCCTCTATCCTATCCTATCCTCTATCCTACTCTATCCTCTGTCCTATCCTATCCTCTATCCTATCCTATCCTCTACCCGATCCTCTATCCTATCCTATCCTCTATCCGATCCTCTATCCTATCCTATCCTCTATCCTATCCTATCCTCTATCCTATCCTCTATCCTATTATATCCTCTATCCTATCCTATCCTCTACCTTATCCTATACTCTATCCTTTCCAATTACCTATCCCATTATCTATCCTATCCTATCCTCTATCCTATACTATCCTCTATCCTATCCTCTATCCTATCCTATCCTCTATCCTATCCTATCCTCTATCCTATCCTATCCTCTATCCTATCCTATCCTCTATCCTATCCTTTCCTCTATCCTATACTATCCTCTACCTTATCCTATCCTATCCTCTATTCTATCCTATCCTCTATCCTATACTATCCTCTATCCTATCCTATCCTCTATCATATCCTATCCTCTATCATATCCTATCCTCTATCCTATCCTATCCTCTATCCTATCCTATCCTCTATCCTATCCTCTATCCTATTATATCCTCTATCCTATCCTATCCTCTACCTTATCCTATACTCTATCCTTTCCAATTACCTTCCCTATCCTCTATCCTATCCCATCCTCTATCCTATCCTATCCTCTATCCTATCCTCTATCCTATCCTATCCTCTATCCTATCCTATCCTCTATCCTATCCTATCCTCTATCCTATCCTATCCTCTATCCTATCCTATCCTCTATCCTATCCTATCCTCTATCCTATCCTATCCTCTATCCTATCCTATCCTCTATCCTATCCTATCCTCTATCCTATACTATCCTCTACCTTATCCTATCCTATCCCCTATCCTATCCTATCCTCTATCCTATCCTATCCTCTATCATATCCTATCCTCTATCCTATCCTATCCTCTATCCTATCCTATCCTCTATCCTATCCTATCCTCTATCCTATCCTATCCTCTATCCTATCCTATCCTCTATCCTATCCTATCCTCTATCCTATACTATCCTCTACCTTATCCTATCCTATCCCCTATCCTATCCTATCCTCTATCCTATCCTATCCTCTATCATATCCTATCCTCTATCCTATCCTATCCTCTATCCTATCCTATCCTCTATCCTATCCTATCCTCTATCCTATCCTATCCTCTATCCTATCCTCTATCCTATCCTCTATCCCATCCTATCCTCTATCCTATCCTATCCTCTATTCCTATCCTATCCTCTATCCTATACTATCCTCTACCTTATCCTATCCTCTATCCTATCAATTAAGTATACTATAATCTATCTATCCTTTCCTCTATCCTATCCTATCCTCTATCCGATCCTCTATCCTATCCTATCCTCTATCCTATCCTCTATCCTAACCTCTATCCTATCCTATATCTTATCCTATCTCTATCCTATCCTCTATCCTATCCTCTATCCTATCCTATCCTCTATCCTATCCTCTACCCTATCCTATAATATCATCTATCCTATCCTATCCTCTATCCTATCCTATCCTATACTCTATCCTATCTATCCTCTATCCTATCCTCTATCCTATCCTATCCTCTATCCTATCCTATCCTCTATCCTATCCTCTATCCTATCCTATCCTCTATCCTATCCTATCCTATCCTATATCTATCCTATCCTATCCTCTATCCTATCCTATCCTTTATCCTATCCTATCCTCTATTCTATCCTATCCTCTATCCTATACTATCCTCTATCCTATCCTATCCTCTATTCCTATCCTATCCTCTATCCTATCCTATCCTCTATCCTATCCTCTATCCTATTATATCCTCTACCCTATCCTATCCTCTACCTTATCCTATCCTCTATCCTATCCTTTCCTCTATCATATACTATCCTCTACCCGATCTTCTATCCTATCCTATCCTCTATCCGATCCTCTATCCTATCCTATCCTCTATCCGATCCTCTATCCTATCCTATCCTCTATCATATCCTATCCTGTATCCTATCCTATCCTCTATCCTATCCTATCCTCTATCCTATCCTATCCTCTATCCTATCCTCTATCCTATTATATCCTCTATCCTATCCTATCCTCTACCTTATCCTATACTCTATCCTTTCCAATTACCTATCCCATTATCTATCCTATCCTATCCTCTATCCTATACTATCTCTATCCTATCCTCTATCCTATCCTATCCTCTATCCTATCCTATCCTCTATCCTATCCAATCCTCTATCCTATCCTATCCTCTGTCCTATCCTATCCTCTATCCTATCCTATCCTCTATCTATCCTATCCTCTATCCTATCCTATCCTCTATCCTATCCTATCCTCTATCCTATCCTATCCTCTATCCTATCCTTTCTCTATCCTATACTATCTCTACCTTATCCTATCCTATTCTCTATTCTATCCTATCCTCTATCCTATACTATCCTCTATCCTATCCTATCCTCTATCATATCCTATCCTCTATCATATCCTATCCTCTATCCTATCCTATCCTCTATCCTATCCTATCCTCTATCCTATCCTCTATTCCTATTTAATCCTCTATCCTATCCTATCCTCTACCTTATCCTATACTCTATCCTTTCCAATTACCTTCCCTATCCTCTATCCTATCCCATCCTATACCTATCCTATCCTCTATCCTATCCTCTATCCTATCCTATCCTCTATCCTATCCTATCCTCTATCCTATCCTATCCTCTATCCTATCCTATCCTCTATCCTATCCTATCTTCTATCCTATCCTATCTCTATCCTATCCTATCCTCTATCCTATACTATCCTCTACCTTATCCTATCCTATCCCCTTATCCTATCTATCCTCTATCCTATCCTATCCTCTATCATATCCTATCCTCTATCCTATCCTATCCTCTATCCTATCCTATCCTCTATCCTATTCTATCCTCTATCCTATCCTATCCTCTATCCTATCCTATCCTCTATCCTATCCTCTATCCTATCCTCTATCCTATCCTATCCTCTATCCTAACCTTTCCTCTATCCTATACTATCCTCTACCTTATCCTATCCTATTCTCTATTCTATCCTATCCTCTATCCTATACTATCCTCTATCCTATCCTATCCTCTATCATATCCTATCCTCTATCATATCCTATCCTCTATCCTATCCTATCCTCTATCCTATCCTATCCTCTATCCTATCCTCTATCCTATTATATCCTCTATCCTATCCTATCCTCTACCTTATCCTATACTCTATCCTTTCCAATTACCTTCCCTATCCTCTATCCTATCCCATTCCTCTATCCTATCCTATCCTCTATCCTATCCTCTATCCTATCCTATCCTCTATCCTATCCTATCCTCTATCCTATCCTGTCCTCTATCCTATCCTATCCTCTATCCTATCCTATCCTCTTCATCCTACTAATCCTATCCTATCCTCTATCCTATACTATCCTCTACCTTATCCTATCCTATCCCCTATCCTATCCTATCCTCTATCCTATCCTATCCTCTATCATATCCTATCCTCTATCCTATCCTATCCTCTATCCTATCCTATCCTCTATCCTATTCTATCCTCTATCCTATCCGATCCTCTATCCTATCCCTATCCTCTATCCTATCCTCTATCCTATCCTCTATCCCATCCTATCCTCTATCCTATCCTATCCTCTATCCTATCCTATCCTCTTATCCTATACTATCCTCTACCTTATCCTATCCTCTATCCTATCCAATTACGTATCCTATCCTCTATCCTATCCTTTCCTCTATCCTATCCTATCCTCTATCCGATCCTCTATCCTATCCTATCCTCTATCCTATCCTCTATCCTATCCTCTATCCTATCCTCTATCTTATCCTATCCTCTATCCTATCCTCTATCCTATCCTCTATCCTATCCTCTAACCTATCCTATCCTCTTTAATATCGTATACTCTATCCTATAATATCATCTATCCTATCCTATCATCTATCCTATCCTATCCTATCCTCTATCCTATCCTATCCTCTATCCTATCCTCTATCCTATCCTATCCTCTATCCTATCCTATCCTCTATCCTATCCTCTATCCTATCCTATCCTCTATCCTATCCTATCCTATCCTCTATCCTATCCTATCCTTTATCCTATCCTATCCTCTATTTCTATCCTATCCTCTATCCTATACTATCCTCTATCCTATCCTATCCTCTATCCTATCCTATCCTCTATCCGATCCCTCTATCCAATCCTATCCTTTATCCTATCCTATCCTCTATCCTACTCTATCCTCTGTCCTATCCTATCCTCTATCCTATCCTATCCTCTACCCGATCCTCTATCCTATCCTATCCTCTATCCGATCCTCTATCCTATCCTATCCTCTATCCTGATCCTCTATCCTATCCTATCCTCTATCATATCCTATCCTGTATCCTATCCTATCCTCTATCGTATCCTATCCTCTATCCTATCCTATCCTCTATCCTATCCTATCCTCTATCCTATCCTCTATCCTATTATATCCTCTATCCTATCCTATCCTCTACCTTATCCTATACTCTATCCTTTCCAATTACCTATCCCATTATCTATCCTATCCTATCCTCTATCCTATACTATCCTCTATCCTATCCTCTATTCCTATCCTATCCTCTATCCTATCCTATCCTCTATCCTATCCAATCCTCTATCCTATCCTATCCCTCTGTCCTATTCCTATCCTCTATCCTATTCCTATCCTCTATCCTATCCTATCCTCTATTCCTATCCTATCCTCTGTCCTATCCTATCCTCTATCCTATCCTATCCTCTACCCGATCCTCTATCCTATCCTATCCTCTATCCGATCCTCTATCCTATCCTATCCTCTATCCGATCCTCTATCCTATCCTATCCTCTATCATATCCTATCCTGTATCCTATCCTATCCTCTATCCTATCCTATCCTCTATCCTATCCTATCCTCTATCCTATCCTATCCTCTATCCTATCCTCTATCCTATTATATCCTCTATCCTATCCTATTCCTCTACCTTATCCTATACTCTATCCTTTCCAATTACCTATCCCATTATCTATCCTATCCTATCCTCTATCCTATACTATCCTCTATCCTATCCTCTATCCTATCCTATCCTCTATCCTATCCTATCCTCTATCCTATCCAAATCCTCTATCCTATCCTATCCTCTGTCCTATCCTATCCTCTATCCTATCCTATCCTCTATCCTATCCTATCCTCTATCCTATCCTATCCTCTATCCTATCCTATCCTCTATCCTATCCTATCCTCTATCCTGTCCTTTCCTCTATCCTATACTATCCTCCTACCTTATCCTATCCTATTCTCTATTCTATCCTATCCTCTATCCTATACTATCCTCTATCCTATCCTATCCTCTATCATATCCTATCCTCTATCCTATCCTATCCTCTATCCTATCCTATCCTCTATCGTATCCTCTATCCTATTATATCCTCTATCCTATCCTATCCTCTACCTTATCCTATCCTCTACCTTATCCTATACTCTATCCTTTCCAATACCTTCCCTATCCTCTATCCTATCCCATCCTCTATCCTATCCTATCCTCTATCCTATCCTCTATCCTATCCTATCCTCTATCCTATCCTATCCTCTATCCTATCCTATCCTCTATCCTATCCTATCCTCTATCCTATTCTATCCTCTAACCTATCCTATCCTCTATCCTATCCTCTATCCTATCCTATCCTCTATCCTATCCTATCCTCTATCCTATACTATCCTCTACCTATCCTATCCTATCCCCTATCCATCCTATCCCTATCCTCTATCCTATCCTATCCTCTATCCTATCCTATCTCTATCCTATCCTATCCTCTATCCTATCCTATCCTCTATCCTATCCTATCCTCTATCCTATCCTATCCTCTATCCTATCCTATCCTGTATCCTATCCTATCCTCTATCCTATCCTATCCTCTATCCTATCCTATCCTATCCTCTATCCTTATCCTATCCTCTATCCTATCCTATCCTCTATCCTATCCTATCCTCTATCTATCCTATCCTCTATCCTATCTATCCTCTATCCTATCCTATCCTCTATCCTATCCTATCCTCTATCCTATCCTCTATCCCATCCTATCCTCTATCCTATCCTATCCTCTATCCCATCCTATCCTCTATCCTATCCTATCCTCTATTCTATCCTATCCTCTATCCTATCCTATCCTCTATCCTATCCTATCCTCTTTCCTATCCTATCCTCTATCCTATACTATCCTCTATCCTATCTTTCCTCAATCCTATTATATCCTCTATCTATCCTATCCTCTATCCTATACCTATCCTCTATCCTATCCTATCCTCTATCCGATCCTATCCTCTATCCTATCCTATCCTCTATCCTATCCTATCCTATCCTTTATCCTATCCTATCCTCTATCCTATCCTATCCTCTATCCTATACTATCCTCTACCTTATCCTATCCTATCCTCTATCCTATCCTATCCTCGATCCTATCCTATCCTCTATCCTATCCTATCCTCTATCCTATCCTTTCCTCAATCCTATTATATCCTCTATCCTATCCTGTCCTCTATCCTATCCTATCCTATCCTCTATCCTATCCTATCCTATCCTATCCTCTATCCTATCCTCTATCCTATCCTCTATCCTATCCTATCCTCTATCCGATCCTCTATCCAATCCTATCCTGTATCCTATCCTATCCTCTATCCTACTCTATCCTCCATCCTATCCTATCCTCTATTCTATCCTATCCTCTACCCTATCCCTATCCTCTATCCTATCCTATCCTCTATCCGATCCTCTATCCTATCCTATCCTCTATCCGATCCTCTATCCTATCCAATCCTCTATTCTATCCTATCCTCTATCCTATACTATCCTCTATCCTATCCTATCCTCTATCCTATCCTATCCTCTATGCGATCCTCTATCCAATCCTATCCTTTATCCTATCCTTATCCTCTATCCTACTCTATCCTCTATCCTATCCTATCCTCTATCCGATCCTCTATCCTATCCAATCCTCTATTCTATCCTATCCTCTATCCCTTACTATCCTCTATCCTATCCTATCCTCTATCCTATCCTATCCTCTATCCTATCCTCTACCCTATCCCTATCCTCTTTAATATCGTATACTCTATCCTATAATATCAATCTAATCCTATCCTATCCTCTATCCTATCCTATCCTATCCTCTATCCTATCCTATCCTCTATCCTATCCTCTATCCTATCCTATCCTATCCTCTATCCTATCCTATCCTTTATCCTATCCTATCCTCTATTCTATCCTATCCTCTATCCTATACTATCCTCTATCCTATCCTATCCTCTATCTATCCTATCCTCTATCCGATCCTCTATCCAATCCTATCCTTATCCTATCCTATCCTCTATCCTATCCTATCCTCTATCCTATCCTATCCTCTACCCGATCCTCTATCCTATCCTATCCTCTATCCGATCCTCTATCCTATCCTATCCTCTATCCGATCCTCTATCCTATCCTATCCTCTATCATATCCCTATCCTGTATCCTATCCTATCCTCTATCCTATCCTATCCTCTATCCTATCCTATCCTCTATCCTATCCTCTATCCTATTATATCCTCTATCCTATCCTATCCTCTACCTTATCTATACTCTATCCTTTCTCAATTACCTATCCCATTATCTATCCTATCCTATCCTCTATCCTATACTATCCTCTATCCTATCCTCTATCCTATCCTATCCTCTATCCTATCCTATCCTCTATCCTATCCTATCTCTATCCTATCCTATCCCTCTATCCTATCCTATCCTCTGTCCTATCCTATCCTCTATCCTATCCTATCCTCTATCCTATCCTCTAACCTATCCTATCCTCTTTAATATCGTATACTCTATCCTATAATATCATCTATCCTATCCTATCATCTATCCTATCCTATCCCTATCCTCTATCCTATCCTATCCTCTATCCTATCCTCTATCCTATCCTATCCTCTATCCTATCCTATCCTCTATCCTATCCTCTATCCTATCCTATCCTCTATCCTATCCTATCCTATCCTCTATCCTATCCTATCCTTTATCCTATCCTATCCTCTATTCTATCCTATCCTCTATCCCTATACTATCCTCTATCCTATCCTATCCTCTATCCTATCCTATCCTCTATCCGATCCTCTATCCAATCCTATCCTTTATCCTATCCTATCCTCTATCCTACTCTATCCTCTGTCCTATCCTATCCTCTATCCTATCCTATCCTCTACCCCGATCCTCTATCCTATCCTATCCTCTATCGATCCTCTATCCTATCCTATCCTCTATCGATCCTCTATCCTATCCTATCCTCTATCATATCCTATCCTGTATCCTATCCTATCCTCTATCGTATCCTATCCTCTATCCTATCCTATCCTCTATCCTATCCTATCCTCTATCCTATCCTCTATCCTATTATATCCTCTATCCTATCCTATCCTCTACCTTATCCTATACTCTATCCTTTCCAATTACCTATCCCATTATCTATCCTATCCTATCCTCTATCCTATACTATCCTCTATCCTATCCTCTATCCTATCCTATCCTCTATCCTATCCTATCCTCTATCCTATCCAATCCTCTATCCTATCCTATCCTCTGTCCTATCCTATCCTCTATCCTATCCTATCCTCTATCCTATCCTATCCTCTATCCTATCCTATCCTCTGTCCTATCCTATCCTCTATCCTATCCTATCCTCTACCCGATCCTCTATCCTATCCTATCCTCTATCCGATCCTCTATCCTATCCTATCCTCTATCCGATCCTCTATCCTATCCTATCCTCTATCAAATCCTATCCTGTATCCTATCCTATCCTCTATCCTATCCTATCCTCTATCCTATCCTATCCTCAATCTATCCTATCCTCTATCCTATCCTCTATCCTATTATATCCTCTATCCTATCCTATCCTCTACCTTATCCTATACTCTATCCTTTCCAATTACCTATCCCATTATCTATCTCCTATCCTATCCTCTATCCTATACTACATCCTCTATCCTATCCTCTATCCTATCCTATCCTCTATCCTATCCTATCCTCTATCCTATCCAATCCTCTATCCTATCCTATCCTCTGTCCCTATCCTATCCTCTATCCTATCCTATCCTCCTATCCTATCCTATCCTCTATCCTATCCTATCCTCTATCCTATCCTATCCTCTATCCTATCCTATCCTCTATCCTGTCCTTTCCTCTATCCTATACTATCCTCTACCTTATCTATCCTATTCTCTATTCTATCCTATCCTCTATCCTATACTATCCTCTATCCTATCCTATCCTCTATCATATCCTATCCACTATCCTATCCTATCCTCTATCCTATCCTATCTCTATCGTATCCTCTATCCTATTATATCCTCATCCTATCCCTATCCTCTACCTCTACCTCCTATCCTCTACCTTATCCTATACTCTATCCTTTCCAATTACCCCTTCCCTATCCTCTATCCTATCCCATCCTCTATCCTATCCTATCCTCTATCCTATCCTCTATCCTATCCTATCCTCTATCCTATCCTATCCTCTATCCTATCCTATCCTCTATCCTATCCTATCCTCTATCCTATTCTATCCTCTATCCTATCCTATCCTCTATCCTATCCTCTATCCTATCCTATCCTCTATCCTATCCTATCCTCTATCCTATACTATCCTCTACCTTATCCTATCCTATCCCCTATCCTATCCTATCCTCTATCCTATCCTATCCTCTATCATATCCTATCCTCTATCCTATCCTATCCTCTATCCTATCCTATCCTCTATCCTATCCTATCCTCTATCCTATCCTATCCTCTATCCTATCCTATCCTGTATCCTATCCTATCCTCTATCCTATCCTATCCTCTATCCCTATCCTATCCTATCCTCTATCCTATCCTATCCTCTATCCTATCCTATCCTCTATCCTATCCTATCCTCTATCCTATCCTATCCTCTATCCTATCCTATCCTCTATCCTATCCTATCCTCTATCCTATCCTATCCTCTATCCTATCCTCTATCCCATCCTATCCTCTATCCTATCCTATCCTCTATCCCATCCTATCTCTCTATCCTATCCTATCCTCTATTCTATCCTATCCTCTATCCTATCCTATCCTCTATCCTATCCTATCCTCTTTCCTATCCTATCCTCTATCCTATACTATCCTCTATCCTATCCTTTCCTCAATCCTATTATATTCCTCTATCCTATCCTATCCTCTATCCTATCCTATCCTCTATCCTATCCTATCCTCTATCCGATCCTATCCTCTATCCTATCCTATCCTCTATCCTATCCTATCCTATCCTTTATCCTATCCTATCCTCTATCCTATCCTATCCCTCTATCCTATACTATCCTCTACCTCTATCCTATCCTATCCTCTATCCTATCCTATCCTCGATCCTATCCTATCCTCTATCCTATCCTATCCTCTATCCTATCCTTTCCTCAATCCTATTATATCCTCTATCCTATCCTGTCCTCTATCCTATCCTATCCTATCCTCTATCCTATCCTATCCTATCCTATCCTCTATCCTATCCTCTATCCTATCCTCTATCCTATCCTATCCTCTATCCGATCCTCTATCCAATCCTATCCTGTATCCTATCCTATCCTCTATCCTACTCTATCCTCCATCCTATCCTATCCTCTATTCTATCCTATCCTCTACCCTATCCTATCCTCTATCCTATCCTATCCTCTATCCGATCCTCTATCCTATCTATCCTCTATCCGATCCTCTATCCTATCCAATCCTCTATTCTATCCTATCCTCTATCCTATACTATCCTCTATCCTATCCTATCCTCTATCCTATCCTATCCTCTATGCGATCCTCTATCCAATCCTATCCTTATCCTATCCTATCCTCTATCCTAC